>NW_026015567.1:12500-19524 GCF_020379485.1 Brassica napus
GGACTAAAGCGTTGGATTGCTAATCCATTGTACGAGTTAATCGTACCGAGGGTTCGAATCCCTCTCTTTCCCTTCCCCTTTTTGATGATGTGAAATAGATAAAATCCTAATAAAATTCGCACATTTCCACTATTTAAATATTAAATAAAGTAATAAAAAACCTTTCTTTTTTATTCTTCACGTCCCGGATTACGTCCTGGATCATTAGATAGGAATCCAAATATGAAGAGAGAAACAAAGAATATAACTACAGTGTATACAAAAAGTTTGAGAGTAAGCATTACACAATCTCCAAGATCTTACTTTTTTTTAAAAAAAAAAAAAAGAGAATAGATTCTCTATTTTTATACTAAATATCTAGATACTTTTTTTGTGAGTGAACTCGAATCTAATTAAGTTCTTTCATTTAGAGAAAAGAGGATAAAACTGAGGAAATCAAATGATCCAGATTTAGTATGGCTACCAAAAAATTCAATGTTTGAATTGAGAGTTCCTTCCTACGTCAAGATTTTTTGATCTTTTGATTTGAATTGTTGGAAGAATCAAAATCGTGAATTTTTCTAAGACAGTATTAATAATTTCATCGAAAACTTACAGCTGCTTGCCAAACAAAGGCTAAGAGAAGAAAGAAAAGAGGTATTACGGGCATAACATCTACGATTGGATTCAAAAAGGCGTAGGCCTCCGGCAATTTGGCGACTAAAAAAGTGCTTGAAAAAAGGGCCGAATTAAAACAAATACAGATCAAATTAAATATATTAAGCATAACAAAATTGGTGTTCTTGTGGATAATTTAATTTTGATTGAGTTATTAATATATTTTTTATATAAGGAAAAAAATAAATAAATAAAGAAAGATAGTCTAAAAAGACTTTGTTGAACTTACTCAATCAAAAATCCTTTCATTCTCTTATGAGAATGAAAGAAATAATATTTTCATACAATATCTTAATTGAATTCTATGTAATGATCAATAAAGTAAGTTTGATTTGCTATCTACACGTGTCAAAACTATAGCACCAATGTAATCTATATTTCATTTGGGCTGAAATTGAATTGACGAACAACCAATAGCAATATTACTCTTTTAGTAGTCTTGAATAAAAATAAAAATGGGGCGTAGCCAAGCGGTAAGGCAACGGGTTTTGGTCCCGCTATTCGGAGGTTCGAATCCTTCCGTCCCAGAGTCCAGTCATTACGAAATAAATCTTCTATTGCCTTTGTACACCATCTTTTTCTTTCTGTTTAAAAAAACAATATTTTTTAAGAATAAAATATTGAAATGAAAAGAAGAATAAACTTCTTTTTCACCCGAAATTACAAAAAATCTATTTGCTTTTTTTAGTTGTGTGTGATGTAGGTAAGTAAGGTAGAACCGTAGATTCTACGAGTTTTAATAAAAAAAAATATATTTATATATATATTTATATATATAAATATAGATTTCTATTCAAATTTCGATTTTACATATTTTTACATATATAGAATTTAATGTGGAATTCATTTGAATTCTGACTGAACCTTTTACGCGTAGATTCACTATTCCATTCATAGAGAAAGAAAAAGTATAGATTACGATATACTGACTGAACTATGACTATTCATGATTCCATAATTGAATCAATTACACAAACTAAAGGAATGTTATGGTAAAACTTCGTTTAAAACGATGTGGTAGAAAGCAACGTGCGACTTGAATTGAAGGACATGATCTGCTGTGGATGTTTTGATCCGCCACCTTTTATTAGGAATATAGGTGCTCTTGGCTCGACATTTTGTGTTCTATTTTACGAGAGTCCTACACCTTTTTGAATATAAAAAAGAGTACAGGATGGAGCTCGAGGAGAATAGAAAGTTTTTATTCCTTTCGCAGGAGTAAGGATCTAGGGTTAGTGCGAATCAATAAGTTGGAACAACTTCGTAAGTCTTTTTATTTTTATATTGAAAAAAAGCCCTTTCAAGTAATTTTACAATGGAAAAGGAAATTTTCGTAAAAGTGTAAAATTCTTTGAATTAAAAGTCTATCATGCGTGAATCAAGCGTTTGTATGATTCTTTGATAGAAAGAAAAGAAATCATAAACAAAATAAGGGGCTTGTTGCTGCCCTTTTTTAATAAAACGATCAAGATCACCGAAGTAATGTCTAAACCCAAAGATTCAAAGTAAGGATAAAGAATCCTGAAACAAGGAAATCCCTTTTTCAATTGTTTGAACAACTAGATCAGAATGAAGAATCAAAATTGATTCGAAAAAATGAGACAAACAAAAAAAGGTTAGAGACTACTCAATAAAAAGAGTACTTAAGGAGTCTCTGGTGAGATATTTGAGAGTTATTTAACTTGAGTTACGAGAGTACGAATGTTACGAACGCTTTTTATGAAAAAAAATAGTTAGGGTTTCAATACTGCTGCTAATTAATTTAATGTTTGAATTTTATAAAGAGAGTTAACTTATACTCATTGCATTTTTTTCTCGAGCCGTATGAGGCCAAAGCCTCGTATACGTTTCTCGGGGGGGGTATTATTCATATACATCTATCCCAATGAGCCATTTATCGAATCGTTGCAATTGATGTTCGATCCCGAAGAGAAGGAAGAGATCTTCGGAAGGTGGGGTTTATGATCCGATAACTAATCAAACTTATTTAAATCTTCCTGCTATTCTCGATTTCCTTAAAAAGGGCGCTCAACCAACAAGAACAGTTCATGATATTTCAAAGAAGGCAGGGATTTTTACGGAATTAAGTCTTAATAAAACGAAATTGAATTAATGAACTATAAAAAAGAGGATGTTAAAGACTCATATATAGCTTGGTATAAAATTTGATCTACTCTTTTCTTTCCTCCTCTTTTCGTTTCCATCATATTTATTTTGATTTATTAGAATTTCCATTTATTATTAGTATTCTTCCTAAAGGTATGAAAACTAACAAATATCCTGCTAAAAACTACCATGTTTTATAATAAAAAACAAATTTATTAAAAAATTTTGGATTTATAGAAATTCTAAATTTTGTATAAATACAAAATTTTATTGTATAGAATTATTGTATAGAAAATATATAAAATCATACTGTATAATAAATAATATATTAATATATAGAAATAGAAAGATTTGAGATTATCCTATTCGGCTTAGTTTTCATTCCTTGTATGAACTCACAAACCAGGGGGTTAAACTTTTTTATTTTTTCTATTCTTTTCGCTATATTAAAAATTTACAATCATATTGACAACAGTGTATGGACCAAATATAATTCTCTCATAGAGAAATAGATCTATTTCTCCCTGACGCACACATGACTGGATTTTTCTTTTTTTCTTTATTCTGGTTGTATCTACATATTTGCAGTACTTGCTTTTTTTTGTGGGGGGGGTTGCTAACTCAACGGTAGAGTACTCGGCTTTTAAGTGCGACTAGCATCTTTTACACATTTGTATGAAGAAAAGGATTCGTCCAGATCCGCGGTAGAGTTTGTAAGACCACGACTGATCCTGAAAGGAATGAACGGAAAAAATAGCATGTCGTATCAAGGAGAATTCAGATAACATTTTTTTTTATTTTCGACAAGATTGTACCGATTAGAAAATAAAAAAAAGAGTTTATCTGAATTCTCGTGGATAAGATATGCTATTTTTTCCGGTCATTCCTTTCAGGATCAGTCGTGGTCTTAAAAAAACTCTACCGCGGATCTGGAAAATCCTTTTCTCATACAAATGTGTAAAAGATGCTAGTCGCACTTAAAAAGCCGAGTACTCTACCGTTGAGTTAGCAACCCCCCACAAAAAGCAAGTACTGCAAATATGTAGATACAACCAGAATAAAGAAAAAAAGAAAAATCCAGTCATGTGTGCGTCAGGGAGAAATAGATCTATTTCTCTATGAGAGAATTATATTTGGTCCATACACTGTTGTCAATATGATTGTAAATTTTTAATATAGCGAAAAGAATAGAAAAAATAAAAAGTTTAACCCCCTGGTTTGTGAGTTCATACAAGGAATGAAAACTAAGCCGAATAGATAATCTCAAATCTTTCTATTTCTATATATATTAATATATTATTTATTATAAGTATGATTTTTATATTTTCTATACAATAATTCTATACAATAAAATTTTGTATTTATACAAAATTTAGAATTTCTATAAATCCAAAATTTTTTAATAAATTGTTTTTTATTATAAAACATGGTAGTTTTTAGCAGGATATTTGTTAGTTTTCATACCTTTAGGAAGAATACTAATAATAAATGGAAATTCTAATAAATCAAAATAAATATGATGGAAACGAAAGAGGAGGAAAGAAGAGTAGATCAAATTTTATACCAAGCTATATATGAGTCTTTAACATCCTCTTTTTTATAGTTCATTAATTCAATTTCGTTTTATTAAGACTTAATTCCGTAAAAATCCCTGCCTTCTTTGAAATATCATGAACTGTTCTTGTTGGTTGAGCGCCCTTTTTAAGGAAATCGAGAATAGCAGGAAGATTTAAATAAGTTTGATTAGTTATCGGATCATAAAACCCCACCTTCCGAAGATCTCTTCCTTCTCTTCGGGATCGAACATCAATTGCAACGATTCGATAAATGGCTCATTGGGATAGATGTATATGAATAATACCCCCCCCGAGAAACGTATACGAGGCTTTGGCCTCATACGGCTCGAGAAAAAAATGCAATGAGTATAAGTTAACTCTCTTTATAAAATTCAAACATTAAATTAATTAGCCAGTATTGAAACCCTAACTATTTTTTTTCATAAAAAGCGTTCGTAACATTCGTACTCTCGTAACTCAAGTTAAATAACTCTCAAATATCTCACCAGAGACTCCTTAAGTACTCTTTTTATTGAGTAGTCTCTAACCTTTTTTTGTTTGTCTCATTTTTTCGAATCAATTTTGATTCTTCATTCTGATCTAGTTGTTCAAACAATTGAAAAAGGGATTTCCTTGTTTCAGGATTCTTTATCCTTACTTTGAATCTTTGGGTTTAGACATTACTTCGGTGATCTTGATCGTTTTATTAAAAAAGGGCAGCAACAAGCCCCTTATTTTGTTTATGATTTTTTTCTTTCTATCAAAGAATCATACAAACGCTTGATTCACGCATGATAGACTTTTAATTCAAAGAATTTTACACTTTTACGAAAATTTCCTTTTCCATTGTAAAATACTTGAAAGGGCTTTTTTTCAATATAAAAATAAAAAGACTTACGAAGTTGTTCCAACTTATTGATTCGCACTAACCCTAGATCCTTACTCCTGCGAAAGGAATAAAAACTTTCTATTCTCCTCGAGCTCCATCCTGTACTCTTTTTTATATTCAAAAAGGTGTAGGACTCTCGTAAAATAGAACACAAAATGTCGAGCCAAGAGCACCTATATTCCTAATATAAAAGGTGGCGGATCAAAACATCCACAGCAGATCATGTCCTTCAATTCAAGTCGCACGTTGCTTTCTACCACATCGTTTTAAACGAAGTTTTACCATAACATTCCTTTAGTTTGTGTATTGATTCAATTATGGAATCATGAATAGTCATAGTTCAGTCAGTATATCGTAATCTATACTTTTTCTTTCTCTATGAATGGAATAGTGAATCTACGCGTAAAAGGTTCAGTCAGAATTCAAATGAATTCCACATTAAATTCTATATATGTAAAAATATGTAAATCGAAATTTGAATAGAAATCTATATTTATATATATAATATATATATAAATATATTTTTTTTTATTAAAACTCGTAGAATCTACGGTTCTACCTTACTTACCTACATCACACACAACTAAAAAAAGCAAATAGATTTTTTGTAATTTCGGGTGAAAAAGAAGTTTATTCTTCTTTTCATTTCAATATTTTATTCTTAAAAATATTGTTTTTTTAAACAGAAAGAAAAAGATGGTGTACAAAGGCAATAGAAGATTTATTTCGTAATGACTGGACTCTGGGACGGAAGGATTCGAACCTCCGAATAGCGGGACCAAAACCCGTTGCCTTACCGCTTGGCTACGCCCCATTTTTATTTTTATTCAAGACTACTAAAAGAGTAATATTGCTATTGGTTGTTCGTCAATTCAATTTCAGCCCAAATGAAATATAGATTACATTGGTGCTATAGTTTTGACACGTGTAGATAGCAAATCAAACTTACTTTATTGATCATTACATAGAATTCAATTAAGATATTGTATGAAAATATTATTTCTTTCATTCTCATAAGAGAATGAAAGGATTTTTGATTGAGTAAGTTCAACAAAGTCTTTTTAGACTATCTTTCTTTATTTATTTATTTTTTCCTTATATAAAAAATATATTAATAACTCAATCAAAATTAAATTATCCACAAGAACACCAATTTTTGTTATGCTTAATATATTTAATTTGATCTGTATTTGTTTTAATTCGGCCCTTTTTTCAAGCACTTTTTTAGTCGCCAAATTGCCGGAGGCCTACGCCTTTTTGAATCCAATCGTAGATGTTATGCCCGTAATACCTCTTTTCTTTCTTCTCTTAGCCTTTGTTTGGCAAGCAGCTGTAAGTTTTCGATGAAATTATTAATACTGTCTTAGAAAAATTCACGATTTTGATTCTTCCAACAATTCAAATCAAAAGATCAAAAAATCTTGACGTAGGAAGGAACTCTCAATTCAAACATTGAATTTTTTTGGTAGCCATACTAAATCTGGATCATTTGATTTCCTCAGTTTTTATCCTCTTTTCTCTAAATGAAAGAACTTAATTAGATTCGAGTTCACTCACAAAAAAGTATCTAGATATTTAGTATAAAATAGAGAATCTATTCTCTTTTTTTTTTTTTAAAAAAAGTAAGATCTTGGAGATTGTGTAATGCTTACTCTCAAACTTTTTGTATACACTGTAGTTATATTCTTTGTTTCTCTCTTCATATTTGGATTCCTATCTAATGATCCAGGACGTAATCCGGGACGTGAAGAATAAAAAAGAAAGGTTTTTTATTACTTTATTTAATATTTAAATAGTGGAAATGTGCGAATTTTAT
>NW_026015568.1:7500-10000 GCF_020379485.1 Brassica napus
AGAAAGCCCAAGATCTCGAGAAATGGTCAAGGAAATTGGAAGATATGATGAATTTCCCAAAACCGGCCAAACCAGCTCTACACTTGCCTTATTTGGAAGATCCGGGTTTCACATCGAACCAACCTCAAGAATGGCAACCAGGAGACCTTCTAAGTCATTCAGAGGCACTATACAACATCATAGGAAGCACCATGCCACACTGGATCAGGCGGATCCCAATCAAACCAAAAGATCAAGCCGGTTTGCATCAATTGGCCAAACCGACATCATTTAAGGAAAGTCTTCAACCAATTCAACTTGGTTCGACCCAGGGCTATCTATGGGAACCAGGAGATACTCTAGACCATTCAGAAGACATCCAAGACGTCCTCAGCTGGACCAGCACCCAGGAGATCAGGCGGATCTCTCTTCCCATCAACCTTCCATATTTGGCAACATCTACACTAAATGCTTTGGAGAAGTTTCTACAGATTTTTGCCCAAGACCAACGGCCATATTCTCTTTTACTGAGGCCAAGGAGTATTTCAGGAAGGCTTGAAGATCATGGCCACGTCCAGAAGCTATCAAGATACAAGTCTTCACAAGTTTCTCTTTTGGAAGGAAGCAAATCAAGCCTAACGGCTATATTCCATGGAGTCATCAAAGCCTTTGCTCCCAAGACTTTAAGTTCAAGTTATTTTGTTTCCTTTTATCATTTTATGACTGTTAGAGTCTGTCCTTGTCGAGCCTATAAAGCTCTAGTCTTTGCTTCATTGTAAATCACCCATTTTTAAAAGTAATAAGAATTATTCAGTTTTCTAGTTTTCTTAAAACTATTGTTCTAAGTCTTTTGAGTTTGTGTGAAGCAGCTCCAAAGCACCTTGACTTATCAAGGCTCCTTTCCATAGAGTCTTGTGGCGTCCTCAATCCCCCATCCTTCCACTCCAATTCGTTTGCCAAGCTTGAGAGAGACATCAGTCCAGCAAGCAAAGCATCACCTCAAATCCACTTCAATCATCTTTTGATCAAGCTGAGAGTGTTACACAACCAGCAGCTTGATTCCATCCTATCTATCTTTATTTATCTTGTTTTATCATATTAGAAATCATATCTCATTTGTTTTTGCATTTGTTTTCAGGTTCATAACTTGCATTCCATCATATCGCCCATCCGATCATCTCTTTGGTCGACCCATCCAAGCTTCCATCATCCATCTTGCCCACCCTGAATCCCAGCCTGCAACATTTGGTATCAGAGCTTAAGCTCCTGAATCAGGTCCATTCTATCCTTGCATCATTCATCTTGTTTGCATTTGTTTTTCCATTTATAAATCAAAAAAAAAAAACTGTTTTTGCATTTTTGTGTTCTTTGTTCATCATAAATTGAAAAGCCATAAAGAGTTGAGATAGGAGACGACCTGTTGTCTAGTTTGATTCATTTCATCCATAAAAAGAAAAGAAAAACGTGTTTGCATTCATTCCCCAGCTCCACTTTCCATTTTTAGATTTTGTGCATTTATTTCAAAAAAAAAAAAGGATCTGCATTTTCATAGTTGTTTCTTGCTTAAAAAAAATAAATAAATAAAAAGTCATACCATTTTTAATTTCGTGCATACCATATTTGTTTCATAAGTTTGTTATTTGCATTCAAAAAAAAAAATCATTCAGCTTAGTTTATATCATTTTGGGTTCAAGTATACATTTTAGTTTCCATTTCCGGTGTTTTTGCATTTCATCTTAAGAAAATTCAAAAAAAATCAGTGTTAGTTTAATTTCCATATTTTCTTCCCATTTTTGTTTCTTTTCATACCATATTGTTTAATTTCGAAATTGCATTCAGAAAACCAAAAGAAAAATCAATTTAGTATAGTTACTTCATTTCGGTTCATAATTGCATATTTTCTCGGTTTAGTTAAATTGCATTTGTTTTATTTTGGTTAGACCAAAACTTTCCATACCTTCACTTTTTCTTTGAGATTGTTTTCAGGAAGCAATGGAGGAGGAGAGACACGGCCAAAACCTAAGGGCCACCTTGAGCCAACAGTCCGCAGCTCTACAAAAGCTCCAAATTAAGATTGCTCAATTGGAGAAAAGAAATCAGGCACAAGGCCAACGTCCACATGAAGGAGAAAGGAGATTTGGAAATGTACCAGGGGCAGTCTATGTCGAGCCCAAGCCACCAGATCCTTCAAGGATCAATCAAACTCCAACTTCTAAAACCCACAACCCTTATGTTGTTAATTCTCGGTTTGATTATAACTCTTTTGCTGATAAAGTTGAACTCTTTAAATTTTCAGGAAAAAGAGGTTATCTAAGATGGGAGAGGAACCTTGATGAATGGTTTCACTACAACAACATCCTGAGGAAAGAGAGGCTAGCTTATGCCATTGATCAACTAAAAGATGATGCTTTTAAATGGTGGGTACAAAAAGAGGATGATAGATGGTTTTACAAGGAGCCAGCTATCAAAACGTGGAGAGCTCTTAAGGAAGTCATGAGGGATAGATTTGCACCAGATTATA
>NW_026015568.1:25000-30000 GCF_020379485.1 Brassica napus
CACCGAGAAGGCCAGTTCCGTCCAATCGGCGATTCTCTACGATTGTGACGCGGAAGCTCTGTCCAATTCAATTCGTCCAAGCCAGTCATATTCTATGATGGTCTAGTGGAGGTTCTGCCCAGAGTTAGTTCAGAACCACGGGTTCAGATCAGTCGAAGTTCTGCTCGATACTCCGCGGGAAGTCCGAAGAACTGTCCAGAAGCTAGAGGAGGTTCTGTCCGAGTCCAGATCAGCCTGTTGAGGCCTGTCAACTTCTTCATGGTGAAGCCAAGGTTGTGTCCAAGACAAGATCAGTCCATTCCAGTCCAGTCAAGGCGTCCATTGGGTTTTGGCCAAGTCTTCTCCGATCAACCAGCTGCTTCTCGCCTAGAACACTGTGAGTTGGTTTGTGTGAATTCCACTTGGAATTTAGGGTAGATCGAGTCTGCATATAGATTAGAATGATCACGCTATTGAATGGTAGAGTCCTTAGGGTTATTTTATTTATGGAACCGGACTCAGTTTAGCAAGGGCTAAGCTGAGATGAATGGAATTAAGACTGAGTTAATAACCTGACTAGGACTAGGGCTAGGATGCATCATGTTTTCTATTATTGCGTGTTGATATTGTTGAGTGCAGGTTCCCGTTATCTTTAAAGATAGTTTCTCAGCAGGAGGCTGGACTATCTGGGTAACGGTTTGATTGTGTTGTTTAGTATTGATATTATTGTTTAGTAGTTAGTAGTAAGGGTCTTAGGCCATATAGGCCGGACTACTGGTACTATTGGTTTGTGTTGTAGAGTCGAGTGTCTAGTTAGGATCTGGAACTTTAGCCTTAGGTTAGGTTCTAGATTGAGTTTGTTTTGTTGTGAGTGTGCCGACAGTATGTGCGTGACCCGCCCATACTAGGCTTGTGTAGGGGTGAGTTAGTGTTCCTTCAGACCTCGTACCCAGCGGGTTCAAGGAAACCCCTTATTCGCTGGATCGGGAAGACTCAGAGAGACGGGGTCATGGCCTATGGCTGAGTGATTACACGACGGTGTAATGTGGCAGTGACCCGAAGGACTGTGGGCTGTCGCGCGGTGACCCGAATGACTGTGGGCCGCGGTCGGTTGAAAGTTCCTTCTTCTGGCCTTTGTGGTAGGAAGATAGGATATTGCCGATAGAGAGGAGGAACACGAAGTCACCAGGGCCCAGGTTAGAGTGTTGTGTTAGTGTGTCGTAGAGGGTTATGGAACCCTCGAGTTAGCGTAGCACCGATAACGGTGCTACGAGTTAGATCGAGTCATAGATACTCATAGTTATTATTGTGATTGTGGTTGATTGATTTGCTTGCAGGTTATGACATTAAGTCCTAAGTCTGGTTTAGGTACCAGATTAGGCTTGATGTGTATTTCGTTAGTGTAGGCCTGACGTTGGCCTGTATGTGTTTGAGTGATTGCTTGTGAAGGGTGGTGGATATTAAAGCTATGCGGTATCATTGGTTGGCCGATCATGTTCTTGTTTGATTGTTGGTCGATCGACTATGATGCTTGTATAGTCTAAGTGTCTAACACTACATGAGTATTGAACTCAAGCGTATATATGGTTAACTAGGGATTGCTTGTTGACTTATTTTAATGCAGGTTCCCGTTACTTGAAGCTAGATCGTGGCAGGAGGCCAAGTCTAACTTAGTAACGGTTTGCTTAGCCTTAGCTTTTATTGCATGCTAGGGCTAGATTGATTGTTATTTTGGGTTGTCTGGGTAGAGTCTAGGTTGCGGGTAGAGGCCGCCAGCTCACTGAGTAACATTAGGTTACTCATCCAACTCCGTTGTCCTTTTTGCAGGTTGCTTTAGGTAAGGATGATCGGATAGCTTCGTGCTGGACGTTAGGACCGCCGGTGTAGATTTTCATGCCTTTTGTAAACGGTATTGTGAATTGTGTTATGTTGACTTGATTTGGCATTAGGCCGGGCCCAGTCTTGAATTATTCAATGTATGAATATTTCTTGAATCAATAAAAGTAATTGTTTTATATGCGCTTCATGAGTACTCTGATATTTGACTAGTCCGGTCTAACACAACGTTAGGTCGTGGTACGGGTTGAAAAGCCTTAGGCCTCGATCTAACGGAAAACGCTAACTCTAGGTACGGGTTGCAAAGCCTTATGCCTTGACACAGCGGGACGAGTTAGTGGATGAACTGGTCTAGGTCGTGGACTAAAGTTTATGACTCTGACCGGATCGTCCCTAGCCCGTCACGTAGCGCTTCCGGACCATGGTGTTGGGTTGGACGGTCAGTCATGTTCTTGTTTGATTGTTGGCTGGCCGGTTCGCCTTTCATCTCCAACCCTTGGTGTGGGTCGTCCGTCGGTCATGTTCTTGTTTGATTGTTGGCCGGTGGGTCGACCTATGCCTAGGACGGTTCGAGGGTGTTACAGAGGTGGTATCAGAGCATGGTTTCGTCCATGCTTCCGGAACTCATGATTTAATCGGTTTTAAATATTTATCGAGTCAAATTGAGTCACAAAAGGCATTAGGGAAACCGGTCACGTCCAGCGATAGGATTTGTGGTTTTAGGAATTAGGATTGAGATAGTGGAATCTAGAACTGTTAGGTTGCTTGGGTAGAACTGTTAGGTTGCTTGGGTAGAACTGTTAGGTTGCTGGTTAGAATTGCGGTTAGGTTGCATTGTTAGTATTTTTCTAGGTTAGTAGATTATTTGATTAATTGTCTACTAACTTGCATGTTAAGTGTTCTTTTGAGTTGCAGCGAGTAAGTATGTTTGTTGATCGGAACTTTAAGGGATGAAAACCTTAAAGTGGAGGGAGTTCAAGGCCAAACCCAAACCCGAAGCGAAAGAGGAGAGACAGATTCAGAGAACTGGGCTGTGGTATGGACTGGACAGATGGGAGGAAACAAGACTTCATTGGGGAAGGACTTCATCAGTAATTGGGAAGACAAAGATCGAGAAAGGATTTGAGGAATCTGGACAAGATAGTATCATGGGCAATGAGGGTGTTATGGCAGAGTAAAAGAAAGAGGATGACTCAGTGATCATTCCAGTGATGAGATATGAAGACAATTGTGGAGGCCTTGAAGAGGACACTCAAAGAACCGTGGTGGACAGCGTAAAGAGGTTATGGAGATGAGTGGAGAATGTTGTGAAGACGAGCAATTGCCGCAACCAAGAATTCGAGGACGAATTCTATTAAAGGGGGGAGAATGTAGAAACCCGTTAAATTAAAAAAAAAAAAAAAAAAAAATTATTATTTAGTGGTCATACCGCGGGCAATGGATGGTCGAAGAATTGATCATGGGTGAACCATAAGCTGCTGGACCATGGTTAGAAAAGTGTTAGATTGATCAGAAGGATGTTTTGGAAGCATAACATTTTTGGAAGCACGACGGTTTAGAAGCTCGACGTTTTTGAAGACTGACGTTTCTTCATCACGAAGTTTTCTCAGAATATCTTCGTATCAGTAAAATATTATTCTGAAGACATTATAAGTCGGAAGCAGGACAGGAATTAAGCAGGACGGGAAGCAAGCACGACGGGATTGAAGCACGACGGGAAAACCCGAAATTTGGCGAAAACCCTAATTTCGGTATTACGAAATTCTTTGAGGAAGCCGGAGGCTCGGGAAATATTTTTAAAGGATATCAGACATCATCTGTAGTTTATTAAAAATATTCAGAGAATCAGAATGGGAGCGGAAAAATATTCGGGATTGATCGCGGGTCAGAAATTCACAAGAAGAGTCGAAATCGCGCAAAGAAACCGAGAAGCTCGAGGTGGCTTGATCAGAAGGGATAAGAACGTGGTGGCAACTGTCTAACCAGCTGAGTGTCAAGAGAAGCTCGAGGTGTCGCCGTGCATGGAAGCTGCACATGCAGCTTGACATGTAGGAGCACGAGGTGGATTAGCCAAGCACGAGATGTCGCGACGCATGCAACCGAAGCATGCTGATCGACATGTGTGTGATGCTGTGGCGCCTTGCATGAGCTCCAGTCATGCAGCCTGACATCTGGGAGGAGTGGTGGCGTCCTGCATGTGTCCTGGACATGCAGCCAGCCATGTGGAGCACGAGGTGTCGCCGTGCATGCGTCCGGAGCCATGCGGAGCGACACACGGGCTGCCACCAACCTGAAGCTGATTGGCTGGTGTCTCCTATAAATACCCCACGACCCCAGCTCATTTCTTCACATCCAGACATGTCCAAACAAAGTTAAAACCTTGAGAGAAAAGTAGAAAAAGAAAGTAAGTGATTCCGAGCTATTTCGAGAGTTTTAGAGAGTTTTCGAGATCAGTTCTCTATTGATTTCGAGTCATCGCCTTGGGAAGGTTCTGTCCAACTGAAGGTCAATCAAGTGAAGATCAGATCAGATGGGAGTCAACTCAACGTGGCTATAGAGAGAGAGAGAGAAAGGAAGTGATCGATTCTAGAGTATGGTCGATTCTGAAGACCGATACTCCACCGAGAAGGCCAGTTCCGTCCAATCGGCGATTCTCTACGATTGTGACGCGGAAGCTCTGTCCAATTCAATTCGTCCAAGCCAGTCATATTCTATGATGGTCTAGTGGAGGTTCTGCCCAGAGTTAGTTCAGAACCACGGGTTCAGATCAGTCGAAGTTCTGCTCGATACTCTGCGGGAAGTCCGAAGAACTGTCCAGAAGCTAGAGGAGGTTCTGTCCGAGTCCAGATCAGCCTGTCGAGGCCTGTCAACTTCTTCATGGTGAAGCCAAGGTTGTGTCCAAGACAAGATCAGTCCATTCCAGTCCAGTCAAGGCGTCCATTGGGTTTTGGCCAAGTCTTCTCCGATCAACCAGCTGCTTCTCGCCTAGAACACTGTGAGTTGGTTTGTGTGAATTCCACTTGGAATTTAGGGTAGATCGAGTCTGCATATAGATTAGAATGATCACGCTATTGAATGGTAGAGTCCTTAGGGTTATTTTATTTATGGAACCGGACTCAGTTTAGCAAGGGCTAAGCTGAGATGAATGGAATTAAGACTGAGTTAATAACCTGACTAGGACTAGG
>NW_026015568.1:35000-40000 GCF_020379485.1 Brassica napus
GCCATATTCTCTTTTACTGAGGCCAAGGAGTATTTCAGGAAGGCTTGAAGATCATGGCCACGTCCAGAAGCTATCAAGATACAAGTCTTCACAAGTTTCTCTTTTGGAAGGAAGCAAATCAAGCCTAACGGCTATATTCCATGGAGTCATCAAAGCCTTTGCTCCCAAGACTTTAAGTTCAAGTTATTTTGTTTCCTTTTATCATTTTATGACTGTTAGAGTCTGTCCTTGTCGAGCCTATAAAGCTCTAGTCTTTGCTTCATTGTAAATCACCCATTTTTGAAAGTAATAAGAATTATTCAGTTTTCTAGTTTTCTTAAAACTATTGTTCTAAGTCTTTTGAGTTTGTGTGAAGCAGCTCCAAAGCACCTTGACTTATCAAGGCTCCTTTCCATAGAGTCTTGTGGCGTCCTCAATCCCCCATCCTTCCACTCCAATTCGTTTGCCAAGCTTGAGAGAGACATCAGTCCAGCAAGCAAAGCACCACCTCAATCCACTTCAATCATCTTTTGATCAAGCTGAGAGTGTTACACAACCAGCAGCTTGATTCCATCCTATCTATCTTTATTTATCTTGTTTTATCATATTAGAAATCATATCTCATTTGTTTTTGCATTTGTTTTCAGGTTCATAACTTGCATTCCATCATATCGCCCATCCGATCATCTCTTTGGTCGACCCATCCAAGCTTCCATCATCCATCTTGCCCACCCTGAATCCCACCCTGCAACATTTGGTATCAGAGCTTAAGCTCCTGAATCAGGTCCATTCTATCCTTGCATCATTCATCTTGTTTGCATTTGTTTTTCCATTTATAAATAAAAAAAAAACTGTTTTTGCATTTTTGTGTTCTTTGTTCATCATAAAGAGTTGAGATAGGAGACGACCTGTTGTCTAGTTTGATTCATTTCATCCATAAAAAGAAAAGAAAAACGTGTTTGCATTCATTCCCCAGCTCCACTTTCCATTTTTAGATTTTGTGCATTCATTTCAAAAAAAAAAAAGATCTGCATTTTCATAGTTGTTTCTTGCTTAAAAAAAATAAATAAAAAGTCATACCATTTTTAATTTCGTGCATACCATATTTGTTTCATAAGTTTGTTATTTGCATTCAAAAAAAAAAATCATTCAGCTTAGTTTATATCATTTTGGGTTCAAGTATACATTTTAGTTTCCATTTCCGGTGTTTTTGCATTTCATCTTAAGAAAATTCAAAAAAAATCAGTGTGAGTTTAATTTCCATATTTTCTTCCCATTTTTGTTTCTTTTCATACCATATTGTTTAATTTCGAAATTGCATTCAGAAAACCAAAAGAAAAATCATTTTAGTATAGTTACTTCATTTCGGTTCATAATTGCATATTTTCTCGGTTTAGTTAAATTGCATTTGTTTTATTTTGGTTAGACCAAAACTTTCCATACCTTCACTTTTTCTTTGAGATTGTTTTCAGGAAGCAATGGAGGAGGAGAGACACGGCCAAAACCTAAGGGCCACCTTGAGCCAACAGTCCGCAGCTCTACAACAGCTCCAAATTAAGATTGCTCAATTGGAGAAAAGAAATCAGGCACAAGGCCAACGTCCACATGAAGGAGAAAGGAGATTTGGAAATGTACCAGGGGCAGTCTATGTCGAGCCCAAGCCACCAGATCCTTCAAGGATCAATCAAACTCCAACTTCTAAAACCCACAACCCTTATGTTGTTAATTCTCGGTTTGATTATAACTCTTTTGCTGATAAAGTTGAACTCTTTAAATTTTCAGGAAAAAGAGGTTATCTAAGATGGGAGAGGAACCTTGATGAATGGTTTCACTACAACAACATCCTGAGGAAAGAGAGGCTAGCTTATGCCATTGATCAACTAAAAGATGATGCTTTTAAATGGTGGGTACAAGAAGAGGATGATAGATGGTTTTACAAGGAGCCAGCTATCAAAACGTGGAGAGCTCTTAAGGAAGTCATGAGGGATAGATTTGCACCAGATTATACAAGGTCTGAAATCCAGGAACTATATCCAAGGAGATATCCAACTCATGGTTCCAAAGAAGCAAGGAAAATTGTGGAACAAGAAGTTCAAAGAGTCTTGCCTAAAGAAGCCAACTTTCAGCCAAACCAGGGGCACGCCATTGTCCACTGCTTAGAGCAGGAGAGTGACATCCCAAAGGTCAGGAAGATGAGTACAAGTGTCGGCCAAAACACTTTGATCAGGTCCAAAGACAAACCAGAGCAAGTTATTGTCCAAGTAAAGGCTAAGGTAAGTCCTATACATGATAAATCTTTTCATAAATCATCTACCACTTGTATGATGCACTTGTCTTTGTCCAAGAGTGTTATTACAGGTCTAAAGGAGCCTAGGTACATAGAAGAAGAGGCGCCAGGCACAAACCTTCCAATGGACCAGAAGGAAGCTCAAAGCACAAAGCAATCAAAGTTGCTTAATAAACCAAAACCAGTGATCCAAGTATCAAACCAAGGTAAGTGTCTAACACCACCTTTAGATACTGGTTTAAACATTTATATTCTTGGTACAGGGATACCAGATGAGAGCCATATGCTTACTGGAGTTCCAAGTGCCGAACCAGATCATGAGCTCAATCAAAATCCACACCATAAGTGGAAACCGAAATCTGAACAATGTACTGTTCAAGTGCCAAAATCTGAGGTAAAATTCACTTTAAACCAGAATGTTTTTATTGATTCTATGACAAGATTAATGCACTTGTCTTGTCCAAGGAAAAGTGAAATTGGTACAGGAAAGCAAGGTTACTACAAGGCAAACAAAGAACAAGAAGTTCTTACTTCCACATTTGACATTAAGGTTAATTGTTCTATGTTTTCTTCAGTTTATAAATCCCTATACTTTGGTATAACACACTTGTCTTTGCCAAGATGTTTTGATCCAGGGATAAGTCAAGAAGAACATAAAAACCGAGCTGAGCTATCACAAGAAGATGGTTATACCAACCAAGGTAAACATTTGCAAGAAAGGCAGCCATCTAACCAAATCTGTCCAAAGAAGAATATCATTCTTCATCATGCTGATGCACCCAAGGTAAATTCGACCATAACAAATTCTGTTCATGAAATTCCAGTATCAGATATAATTCACTTGGTCTTTGTCCAGAATGTTGAAAAATTTTCAGGTTGCAAAGAAGAAAGCTTCAAAGAAATCCCACCGGATAATCTTTTGTTGCTAGGAGGATCAAACCCAAAGATGGTCAGAGCTGAGCCTGCTAGGAGTATGAAGGACCATCCACTGAAGAAGAGAAGCAATGCAAAAGTCCATAGCAGAAAGAAGAGCCACCTGATGAACAATCCACCCCCAAACCAAAACAATATCAAGGTAAGACCTTAGAATCTCAAAAGAGTATGAAAGCTGACTTGCTCTATCTTGGTGCAGGTTATACAGTTTCGAGGTCGAAACCTTTTCAAGGAGGAGGGAATGTTGCGGCCAGCAATTCAGCAGCTGAACCAGAGGTCGACCCAACACCCTACTCAACCAGCCAAGGCGCCAACCAGGACATACGTGCACTAAAAATGCCATATCTTACAAACCAGGAGGGTTTAAATCACGAGGATAATATTTATGGATTCTAAACTCAAGAAGGAGTCCAGGCCAATTGGAATCTGCCCAAAATATTCACGGAGCAAGAAGTTATGAATTTTACAATTCAGAGGTTTCTCAGCCCGTCCATCTGCGAGTATGCGACTTTAGAAGAGGATTCAAGCCCAAAGAAGAAGCGGCCTGAACCAAAACCGATCATAGGAGTCAAGAGGAGTTTATTAGCTTTCCAGAAAGCCCAAGATCTCGAGAAATGGTCAAGGAAATTGGAAGATATGATGAATTTCCCAAAACCGGCCAAACCAGCTCTACACTTGCCTTATTTGGAAGATCCGGGTTTCACATCGAACCAACCTCAAGAATGGCAACCAGGAGACCTTCTAAGTCATTCAGAGGCACTCTAAAACATCATAGGAAGCACCATGCCACACTGGATCAGGCGGATCCCAATCAAACCAAAAGATCAAGCCGGTTTGCATCAATTGGCCAAACCGACATCATTTAAGGAAAGTCTTCAACCAATTCAATTTGGTTCGACCCAGGGCTATCTATGGGAACCAGGAGATACTCTAGACCATTCAGAAGACATCCAAGACGTCCTCAGCTGGACCAGCACCCAGGAGATCAGGCGGATCTCTCTTCCCATCAACCTTCCATATTTGGCAACATCTACACTAAATGCTTTGGAGAAGTTTCTACAGATTTTTGCCCAAGACCAACGGCCATATTCTCTTTTACTGAGGCCAAGGAGTATTTCAGGAAGGCTTGAAGATCATGGCCACGTCCAGAAGCTATCAAGATACAAGTCTTCACAAGTTTCTCTTTTGGAAGGAAGCAAATCAAGCCTAACGGCTATATTCCATGGAGTCATCAAAGCCTTTGCTCCCAAGACTTTAAGTTCAAGTTATTTTGTTTCCTTTTATCATTTTATGACTGTTAGAGTCTGTCCTTGTCGAGCCTATAAAGCTCTAGTCTTTGCTTCATTGTAAATCACCCATTTTTGAAAGTAATAAGAATTATTCAGTTTTCTAGTTTTCTTAAAACTATTGTTCTAAGTCTTTTGAGTTTGTGTGAAGCAGCTCCAAAGCACCTTGACTTATCAAGGCTCCTTTCCATAGAGTCTTGTGGCGTCCTCAATCCCCCATCCTTCCACTCCAATTCGTTTGCCAAGCTTGAGAGAGACATCAGTCCAGCAAGCAAAGCACCACCTCAATCCACTTCAATCATCTTTTGATCAAGCTGAGAGTGTTACACAACCAGCAGCTTGATTCCATCCTATCTATCTTTATTTATCTTGTTTTATCATATTAGAAATCATATCTCATTTGTTTTTGCATTTGTTTTCAGGTTCATAACTTGCATTCCATCATATCGCCCATCCGATCATCTCTTTGGTCGACCCATCCAAGCTTCCATCATCCATCTTGCCCACCCTGAATC
>NW_026015569.1:0-3098 GCF_020379485.1 Brassica napus
AACAGGGGAGGAAACTGGGATCACCGATTTGAAAGTGGGTAGCTTCTCTTTCAATCTAATTCCTATGATATTTAATTCCACTTCCTATGATTCTCCACTACTTATGTATCAAAATCAGCTTTTTCATGGCGAGTCTTCCTGTTTGATTAGAATGACAAAGAAGTTGTCATATTCCCAAACAGGAAAACGGATCACCTGATTTGGAAAGTGGGATAGCTTCTTCCATCCTAACTCCCTATGAATTTTTTTCCACTTACTAGTGATTCTCCACACTTTATGATCACAATCAAGCTTCTTACATCGCGATTCTTCCTGGTTTGATTAGACTGACAAAGAAGTTGTCATATCCCAAACAGGAACTGGATCACCTGATTTGAAATTGATAGCGTCTTCAAGCTTCTTCATCCTATTCCTATGAGATTTATTTCCACTTCCTAGTGATTCTCCACTACTTTATGTATCAAATCAGCTTCTTACATACCATCGCGATTCATCCTGGTTTGATTAGAATGAAAGAAGTTGTCATATTCCCACACAGGAAAACTGGGATCACGGATTTGAAAGTGGGATAGCTTCTTCATCCTAACTCCTATGAGATTTTTTCCATTACTAGTGATTCTCCACTACTTTATGTATCAAAATCAGCTTCTTACAATCGCGATTCTTCCTGGTTTGATTAGAGGACAAAGAAGTTGTCATATTCCCAATAGGAAAACTGGGATCACCTGATTTGAAAGTTGATAGCTTCTTCATCCTAACTCCTATGAGATTTGTATTCCACTTCCTAATGATCTCCACTACTTTATGTACAAAATCAAGCTTCTTACATCGCGATTCTTCCTGGTTTGATTAGAATGACAAAGAAGTTGTCATATTCTCAAACAGGAAAACTGGGATCCCTGATTTGAAAGTGGGATAAGCTTCTTCAATCTAACTCCTATGAATTTTTTTCCACTTACTAGTGATTCTCCACTACTTGTATCAAAATCAAGCTTCTTACATCGCGATTCTTCCTGGTTTGATTAGAATGACAAAGAAGTTGTCATATTCCAAAAATAGAAAACTGGATCACCTGATTTGAAAGTGGGATAGCTTTTCATCCTAATTCCTATGAGATTTATTCCACTTCCTAATGATTCTCCACTACTTTTGTGTCAAAATCAAGCTTCTTACATGGCGATTTTCTCCTGGTTTGATTAGAATGACAAAGAAGTGGTCATATTCCCAAACAGGAAACTGGGATCACCTGATTTGAAAGTGGGATAGCTTCTTCATCCTAACTCCTATGAGATTTATTCCACTTCCTAATGATTCTCCACTACTTTATGTATCAAAATCAAGCTTCTTACATCGCGATTCTTCCGGTTTGATTAGAATGACAAGAAGTTGTCATATCCCAAACAGGAAAACTGGGATCACCTGATTTGAAGTGGGATAGCTTCTTCATCCTAAACTCCTATGAGATTTTTTCCACTTCCTAGTGATTCTCCACACTACTTTATGTATCAAAATCAAGCTTCTTACATCATCGCGATTCTCCTGTTTTGATTAGGATTGCAAAGAAGTTGTCATATTCCCCAAACAGGAAAACTGGGATCACCTGATTTGAAAGTGGGATAGCTTCTTCATCCTAACTCCGTGATATTTTTTTTCCCATTACTAGTGATTCTCCACTACTTTATGTATCAAAATCAAGCTTCTTACATCGCGATTCTTCCTGGTTTGATTAGAATGACAAAGAAGTTGTCATTTCCCAAACAGGAAAACTGGGATCACCTGATTTGAAAGTGGGATAGGTTCTCCATCCTAACCCTATGAGATTTAATAAACTTCTAATGATTCTCCACTACTTTATGTATCAAAATCAAGCTTCTTACATCGCGATTCATCCTGGTTTGAGTTGAATGACAAAGAAGGATGTCATATTCCCCAACAGAAAAACTGGATCACCTGATTTGAAAGTGGGATAGCTTCTTCATCCTAACTCCTATGAGATTTATTCCACTTCCTAATGATTCTCCACTACTTTATGTATCAAAATCAAGCTTTTTACATGGCGATTCTCCTGTTTTGATTAGAATGAACAAGAAGTTGTCATATTATCCCAAAAAGAAAACTGGGATCACCACCTGATTTGAAAGTGGGATAGCTTCTTCAATCCTAACTCCTATGAGTTTTTTCCACTTAATAATGATTCTCCACTACTTTATGTATCAAAATCAAGCTTCTTACATCGCGATTCTTCTGGTTTGATTAGAATGACAAAGAAGTTGTCATATTCCCAAACAGGAAAACTGGATCCACCTGATTTGAAAGTGGGATAGCGTTCTTCATCCTAATTCCTATGAGATTTATTCCACTTCCTAATGATTCTCCACTACTTTATGTATCAAAATCAAGCTTCTTACATCGCGATTCTTCCTGGTTTTCATTAGAATGACAAAGAAGTTGTCATATTCCCAAACAGGAAAACTGGGATCACCTGATTTGAAGTGGGATAGCTTCTTCATCCTAACTCCTATGAGATTTTTCCACTTCCTAATGATTCTCCACTACTTTATGTATCAAAATCAAGCTTTTTACATGGCGATTCTTCCTGGTTTGATTAGGATGACAAAGAAGTTGTCATATTCCCAAACAGGAAAACTGGGATCACCTGATTTGAAAGTGTGATAGCTTCTTCATCCAAATTCCTATGAGATTTTTCCACTTCCTAATGATTCTCCACTACTTTATGTATCAAAATCAAGCTTCTTACATCGCGATTCTTCCTGGTTTGATTAGAATGACAAAGAAGTTGTCATATTCCCAAACAGGAAAACTGGGATCACCTGATTTGAAAGTGGGATAGCTTCTTCATCCTAACTCCTATGAGATTTATTCCACTTCCTAATGATTTCTCCACTACTTTATGTATCAAAATCAAGCTCTTACATCGCGATTCTTCCTGTTTTGATTAGAATGACAAAGAAGTTGTCATATTCCCAAACAGGAAAACTGGGATCACCTGATTTGAAAGTGGGATAGCTTCTTCATCCTAACTCCTATGAGATTTTTTCCACTTCCTAATGATTCTCCACTACTTTATGTATCAAAAT
>NW_026015570.1:0-26294 GCF_020379485.1 Brassica napus
TTCTTCCTGGTTTGATTAGAATGACAAAGAAGTTGTCATATTCCAAAACAGGAAAAACTGGGATCACCTGATTTGAAAGTGGGATAGCTTCTTCATCCTAACTCCTATGAGATTTTTCCACTTCCTAGTGATTCTCCACTACTTTATGTATCAAAATCAAGCTTCTACATCGCGATTCTTCCTGGTTTGATTAGAATGACAAAGAAGTTGTCATATTCCCAAACAGGAAAACTGGGATCACCTGATTTGAAAGTGGGATAGCTTCTTCATCCTAACTCCTATGAGATTTATCCACTTCCTAATGATTCTCCACTACTTTATGTATCAAAATCAAGCTTTTTACATCGCGATTCTTCCTGGTTTGATTAGAATGACAAAGAAGTTGTCATATTCCCAACAGGAAAAAACGGATCACCTGATTTGAAAGTGGGATAGCTTCTTCATCCTAACTCCTATGAGATTTTTCCACTTCCTAATGATTCTCCACTACTTTATGTATCAAAATCAAGCTTCTTACATCGCGATTCTTCCTGGTTTGATTAGAATGACAAAGAAGTTGTCATATTCCCAACAGGAAAACTGGGATCACCTGATTTGAAAGTGGGATAGCTTCTTCATCCTAACTCCTATGAGATTTATTCCACTTCCTAATGATTCTCCACTACTTTATGTATCAAAATCAAGCTTTTTACATGGCGATTCTTCCTGGTTTGATTAGAATGACAAAGAAGTTGTCATATTCCCAAACAGGAAAACTGGGATCACCTGATTTGAAAGTGGGATAGCTTCTTCATCCTAACTCCTATGAGATTTATTCCACTTCCTAATGATTCTCCACTACTTTATGTATCAAAATCAAGCTTTTTACATCGCGATTCTTCCTGGTTTGATTAGAATGACAAAGAAGTTGTCATATTCCCAAACAGGAAAACTGGGATCACCTGATTTGAAAGTGGGATAGCTTCTTCATCCTAACTCCTATGAGATTTATTCCACTTCCTAATGATTCTCCACTACTTTATGTATCAAAATCAAGCTTCTTACATCGCGATTCTTCCTGGTTTGATTAGAATGACAAAGAAGTTGTCATATTCCCAAACAGGAAAACTGGGATCACCTGATTTGAAAGTGGGATAGCTTCTTCATCCTAACTCCTATGAGATTTATTCCACTTCCTAATGATTCTCCACTACTTTATGTATCAAAATCAAGCTTTTTACATCGCGATTCTTCCTGGTTTGATTAGAATGACAAAGAAGTTGTCATATTCCCAAACAGGAAAACTGGGATCACCTGATTTGAAAGTGGGATAGCTTCTTCATCCTAACTCCTATGAGATTTATTCCACTTCCTAATGATTCTCCACTACTTTATGTATCAAAATCAAGCTTTTTACATCGCGATTCTTCCTGGTTTGATTAGAATGACAAAGAAGTTGTCATATTCCCAACAAAGGAAAAAAGTGGGATCCACCTGATTATGAAATCAAGTGGGATCTTCCTGGTTTGATTAGAATGACAAAGAAGTTGTCATATTCCAAACAGGAAAACTGGGATCACCTGATTTGAAAGTGGGATAGCTTCTTCATCCTAACTCCTATGAGATTTATTCCACTTCCTAATGATTTCTCCACTACTTTATGTATCAAAATCAAGCTTTTACATCGCGATTCTTCCTGGTTTGATTAGAATGACAAAGAAGTTGTCATATTCCCAAACAGGAAAACTGGGGATCACCTGATTTGAAAGTGGGATAGCTTCTTCATCCTAACTCCTATGAGATTTATTCCACTTCCTAATGATTCTCCACTACTTTATGTATCAAAATCAAGCTTTTTACATGCGATTCTTCCTGTTTGATTAGAATGACAAAGAAGTTGTCATATTCCCAAACAGGAAAACTGGGATCACCTGATTTGAAAGTGGATAGCTTCTTCATCCTAACTCCTATGAGATTTTTCCACTTCCTAGTGATTCTCCACTACTTTATGTATCTAAATCAAGCTTCTTACATCGCGATTCTTCCTGGTTGATTAGAATGACAAAGAAGTTGTCATATTCCCAAACAGGAAAACTGGGATCACCTGATTTGAAAGTGGGATAGCTTCTTCATCCTAACTCCTATGAGATTTATTCCACTTCCTAATGATTCTCCACTACTTTATGTATCAAAATCAAGCTTTTTACATCACGATTCTTCCTGGTTTGATTAGAATGACAAAGAAGTTGTCATATTCCCAAACAGGAAAACTGGGATCACCTGATTTGAAAGTGGATAGCTTCTTCATCCTAACTCCTATGAGATTTATTCCACTTCCTAATGATTCTCCACTACTTTATGTATCAAAATCAAGCTTTTACATCACGATTCTTCCTGGTTTGATTAGAATGACAAAGAAGTTGTCATATTCCCAAACAGGAAAACTGGGATCACCTGATTTGAAAGTGGGATAGCCTGGTTTGATTAGAATGACAAAGAAGTTGTCATATTCCCAAACAGGAAAACTGGGATCACCTGATTTGAAAGTGGGATAGCTTCTTCATCCTAACTCCTATGAGATTTATTCCACTTCCTAATGATTCTCCACTACTTTATGTATCAAAATCAAGCTTCTTACATCGCGATTCTTCCTGGTTTGATTAGAATGACAAAGAAGTTGTCATATTCCCAAACAGGAAAACTGGGATCACCTGATTTGAAAGTGGGATAGCTTCTTCATCCTAACTCCTATGAGATTTATTCCACTTCCTAATGATTCTCCACTACTTTATGTATCAAAATCAAGCTTTTTACATCGCGATTCTTCCTGTTTGATTAGAATGACAAAGAAGTTGTCATATTCCCAAACAGGAAAACTGGGATCACCTGATTTGAAAGTGGGATAGCTTCTTCATCCTAACTCCTATGAGATTTATTCCACTTCCTAATGATTCTCCACTACTTTATGTATCAAAATCAAGCTTCTTACATTGCGATTCTTCCTGGTTTGATTAGAATGACAAAGAAGTTGTCATATTCCCAAACAGGAAAAACTGGATCACCTGATTTGAAAGTGGGATAGCTTCTTCATCCTAACTCCTATGAGATTTATTCCACTTCCTAATGATTCTCCACTACTTTATGTATCAAAATCAAGCTTTTTACATCGCGATTCTTCCTGTTTGATTAGAATGACAAAGAAGTTGTTATATTCCCAAACAGGAAAACTGGGATCACCTGATTCGAAAGTGGGATAGCTTCTTCATCCTAACTCCTATGAGATTTATTCCACTTGCTAATGATTCTCCACTACTTTATGTATCAAAATCAAGCTTTTTACATCGCGATTCTTCCTGTTTGATTAGAATGACAAAGAAGTTGTCATATTCCCAAACAGGAAAACTGGGATCACCTGATTTGAAAGTGGGATAGCTTCTTCATCCTAACTCCTATGAGATTTTTCCACTTCCTAATGATTCTCCACTACTTTATGTATCAAAATCAAGCTTTTTACATGCGATTCTTCCTGTTTGATTAGAATGACAAAGAAGTTGTCATATTCCCAAACAGGAAAACTGGGATCACCTGATTTGAAAGTGGGATAGCTTCTTCATCCTAACTCCTATGAGATTTATTCCACTTCCTAATGATTCTCCACTACTTTATGTATCAAAATCAAGCTTCTTACATCGCGATTCTTCCTGGTTTGATTAGAATGACAAAGAAGTTGTCATATTCCCAAACAGGAAAACTGGGATCACCTGATTTGAAAGTGGGATAGCTTCTTCATCCTAACTCCTATGAGATTTATTCCACTTCCTAATGATTCTCCACTACTTTATGTATCAAAATCAAGCTTTTTACATCGCGATTCTTCCTGTTTTGATTAGAATGACAAAGAAGTTGTCATATTCCCAAACAGGAAAACTGGGATCACCTGATTTGAAAGTGGGATAGCTTCTTCATCCTAACTCCTATGAGATTTTTCCACTTCCTAATGATTCTCCACTACTTTATGTATCAAAATCAAGCTTCTTACATCGCGATTCTTCCTGGTTTGATTAGAATGACAAAGAAGTTGTCATATTCCCAAACAGGAAAACTGGGATCACCTGATTTGAAAGTGGGATAGCTTCTTCATCCTAACTCCTATGAGATTTATTCCACTTCCTAATGATTCTCCACTACTTTATGTATCAAAATCAAGCTTTTTACATCGCGATTCTTCCTGGTTTGATTAGAATGACAAAGAAGTTGTCATATTCCCAAACAGGAAAACTGGGATCACCTGATTTGAAAGTGGGATAGCTTCTTCATCCTAACTCCTATGAGATTTATTCCACTTCCTAATGATTCTCCACTACTTTATGTATCAAAATCAAGCTTCTTACATCGCGATTCTTCCTGGTTTGATTAGAATGACAAAGAAGTTGTCATATTCCCAAACAGGAAAACTGGGATCACCTGATTTGAAAGTGGGATAGCTTCTTCATCCTAACTCCTATGAGATTTATTCCACTTCCTAATGATTCTCCACTACTTTATGTATCAAAATCAAGCTTTTTACATCGCGATTCTTCCTGGTTTGATTAGAATGACAAAGAAGTTGTCATATTCCCAAACAGGAAAACTGGGATCACCTGATTTGAAAGTGGGATAGCTTCTTCATCCTAACTCCTATGAGATTTATTCCACTTCCTAATGATTCTCCACTACTTTATGTATCAAAATCAAGCTTTTTACATCGCGATTCTTCCTGGTTTGATTAGAATGACAAAGAAGTTGTCATATTCCCAAACAGGAAAACTGGGATCACCTGATTTGAAAGTGGGATAGCTTCTTCATCCTAACTCCTATGAGATTTATTCCACTTCCTAATGATTCTCCACTACTTTATGTATCAAAATCAAGCTTCTTACATCGCGATTCTTCCTGGTTTGATTAGAATGACAAAGAAGTTGTCATATTCCCAAACAGGAAAACTGGGATCACCTGATTTGAAAGTGGGATAGCTTCTTCATCCTAACTCCTATGAGATTTATTCCACTTCCTAATGATTCTCCACTACTTTATGTATCAAAATCAAGCTTTTTACATCACGATTCTTCCTGGTTTGATTAGAATGACAAAGAAGTTGTCATATTCCCAAACAGGAAAACTGGGATCACCTGATTTGAAAGTGGGATAGCTTCTTCATCCTAACTCCTATGAGATTTTTCCACTTCCTAGTGATTCTCCACTACTTTATGTATCAAAATCAAGCTTCTTACATCGCGATTCTTCCTGGTTTGATTAGAATGACAAAGAAGTTGTCATATTCCCAAACAGGAAAACTGGGATCACCTGATTTGAAAGTGGGATAGCTTCTTCATCCTAACTCCTATGAGATTTATTCCACTTCCTAATGATTCTCCACTACTTTATGTATCAAAATCAAGCTTTTACATCGCGATTCTTCCTGGTTTGATTAGAATGACAAAGAAGTTGTCATATTCCCAAACAGGAAAACTGGGATCACCTGATTTGAAAGTGGGATAGCTTCTTCATCCTAACTCCTATGAGATTTATTCCACTTCCTAATGATTCTCCACTACTTTATGTATCAAAATCAAGCTTCTTACATCGCGATTCTTCCTGGTTTGATTAGAATGACAAAGAAGTTGTCATATTCCCAAACAGGAAAACTGGGATCACCTGATTTGAAAGTGGGATAGCTTCTTCATCCTAACTCCTATGAGATTTATTCCACTTCCTAATGATTCTCCACTACTTTATGTATCAAAATCAAGCTTTTACATCACGATTCTTCCTGGTTTGATTAGAATGACAAAGAAGTTGTCATATTCCCAAACAGGAAAACTGGGATCACCTGATTTGAAAGTGGGATAGCTTCTTCATCCTAACTCCTATGAGATTTATTCCACTTCCTAATGATTCTCCACTACTTTATGTATCAAAATCAAGCTTTTTACATCGCGATTCTTCCTGGTTTGATTAGAATGACAAAGAAGTTGTCATATTCCCAAACAGGAAAACTGGGATCACCTGATTTGAAAGTGGGATAGCTTCTTCATCCTAACTCCTATGAGATTTATTCCACTTCCTAATGATTCTCCACTACTTTATGTATCAAAATCAAGCTTCTTACATCGCGATTCTTCCTGTTTGATTAGAATGACAAAGAAGTTGTCATATTCCCAAACAGGAAAACTGGGATCACCTGATTTGAAAGTGGGATAGCTTCTTCATCCTAACTCCTATGAGATTTATTCCACTTCCTAATGATTCTCCACTACTTTATGTATCAAAATCAAGCTTTTACATCGCGATTCTTCCTGGTTTGATTAGAATGACAAAGAAGTTGTCATATTCCCAAACAGGAAAACTGGGATCACCTGATTTGAAAGTGGGATAGCTTCTTCATCCTAACTCCTATGAGATTTATTCCACTTCCTAATGATTCTCCACTACTTTATGTATCAAAATCAAGCTTTTACATCGCGATTCTTCCTGGTTTGATTAGAATGACAAAGAAGTTGTCATATTCCCAAACAGGAAACTGGGATCACCTGATTTGAAGTGGGATAGCCTGGTTTGATTAGAATGACAAAGAAGTTGTCATATTCCCAAACAGGAAAACTGGGATCACCTGATTTGAAAGTGGGATAGCTTCTTCATCCTAACTCCTATGAGATTTATTCCACTTCCTAATGATTCTCCACTACTTTATGTATCAAAATCAAGCTTCTTACATCGCGATTCTTCCTGGTTTGATTAGAATGACAAAGAAGTTGTCATATTCCCAAACAGGAAAACTGGGATCACCTGATTTGAAAGTGGGATAGCTTCTTCATCCTAACTCCTATGAGATTTATTCCACTTCCTAATGATTCTCCACTACTTTATGTATCAAAATCAAGCTTCTTACATCGCGATTCTTCCTGGTTTGATTAGAATGACAAAGAAGTTGTCATATTCCCAAACAGGAAAACTGGGATCACCTGATTTGAAAGTGGGATAGCTTCTTCATCCTAACTCCTATGAGATTTATTCCACTTCCTAATGATTCTCCACTACTTTATGTATCAAAATCAAGCTTTTACATCGCGATTCTTCCTGTTTTGATTAGAATGACAAAGAAGTTGTCATATTCCCAAACAGGAAAACTGGGATCACCTGATTTGAAAGTGGGATAGCTTCTTCATCCTAACTCCTATGAGATTTTTCCACTTCCTAGTGATTCTCCACTACTTTATGTATCAAAATCAAGCTTCTTACATCGCGATTCTTCCTGGTTTGATTAGAATGACAAAGAAGTTGTCATATTCCCAAACAGGAAAACTGGGATCACCTGATTTGAAAGTGGGATAGCTTCTTCATCCTAACTCCTATGAGATTTATTCCACTTCCTAATGATTCTCCACTACTTTATGTATCAAAATCAAGCTTTTTACATCACGATTCTTCCTGGTTTGATTAGAATGACAAAGAAGTTGTCATATTCCCAAACAGGAAAACTGGGATCACCTGATTTGAAAGTGGGATAGCTTCTTCATCCTAACTCCTATGAGATTTATTCCACTTCCTAATGATTCTCCACTACTTTATGTATCAAAATCAAGCTTCTTACATCGCGATTCTTCCTGGTTTGATTAGAATGACAAAGAAGTTGTCATATTCCCAAACAGGAAAACTGGGATCACCTGATTTGAAAGTGGGATAGCTTCTTCATCCTAACTCCTATGAGATTTATTCCACTTCCTAATGATTCTCCACTACTTTATGTATCAAAATCAAGCTTTTTACATCGCGATTCTTCCTGGTTTGATTAGAATGACAAAGAAGTTGTCATATTCCCAAACAGGAAAACTGGGATCACCTGATTTGAAAGTGGGATAGCTTCTTCATCCTAACTCCTATGAGATTTATTCCACTTCCTAATGATTCTCCACTACTTTATGTATCAAAATCAAGCTTTTACATCACGATTCTTCCTGGTTTGATTAGAATGACAAAGAAGTTGTCATATTCCCAAACAGGAAAACTGGGATCACCTGATTTGAAAGTGGGATAGCTTCTTCATCCTAACTCCTATGAGATTTATTCCACTTCCTAATGATTCTCCACTACTTTATGTATCAAAATCAAGCTTCTTACATCGCGATTCTTCCTGGTTTGATTAGAATGACAAAGAAGTTGTCATATTCCCAAACAGGAAAACTGGGATCACCTGATTTGAAAGTGGGATAGCTTCTTCATCCTAACTCCTATGAGATTTATTCCACTTCCTAATGATTCTCCACTACTTTATGTATCAAAATCAAGCTTTTTACATCGCGATTCTTCCTGTTTTGATTAGAATGACAAAGAAGTTGTCATATTCCCAAACAGGAAAACTGGGATCACCTGATTTGAAAGTGGGATAGCTTCTTCATCCTAACTCCTATGAGATTTTTTCCACTTCCTAATGATTCTCCACTACTTTATGTATCAAAATCAAGCTTCTTACATCGCGATTCTTCCTGGTTTGATTAGAATGACAAAGAAGTTGTCATATTCCCAAACAGGAAAACTGGGATCACCTGATTTGAAAGTGGGATAGCCTGGTCTTGATTTAATGATTAACTGTTGTTTTCATATTCCCAAAAGGAAAAACTGGGATCACCTGATTTGAAAGTGGGATAGCTTCTTCATCCTAACTCCTATGAGATTTATTCCACTTCCTAATGATTCTCCACTACTTTATGTATCAAAATCAAGCTTCTTACATCGCGATTCTTCCTGGTTTGATTAGAATGACAAAGAAGTTGTCATATTCCCAAACAGGAAAACTGGGATCACCTGATTTGAAAGTGGGATAGCTTCTTCATCCTAACTCCTATGAGATTTTTCCACTTCCTAATGATTCTCCACTACTTTATGTATCAAAATCAAGCTTCTTACATCGCGATTCTTCCTGGTTTGATTAGAATGACAAAGAAGTTGTCATATTCCCAAACAGGAAAACTGGGATCACCTGATTTGAAAGTGGGATAGCTTCTTCATCCTAACTCCTATGAGATTTATTCCACTTCCTAATGATTCTCCACTACTTTATGTATCAAAATCAAGCTTTTTACATCGCGATTCTTCCTGGTTTGATTAGAATGACAAAGAAGTTGTCATATTCCCAAACAGGAAAACTGGGATCACCTGATTTGAAAGTGGGATAGCTTCTTCATCCTAACTCCTATGAGATTTATTCCACTTCCTAATGATTCTCCACTACTTTATGTATCAAAATCAAGCTTTTTACATCGCGATTCTTCCTGGTTTGATTAGAATGACAAAGAAGTTGTCATATTCCCAAACAGGAAAACTGGGATCACCTGATTTGAAAGTGGGATAGCTTCTTCATCCTAACTCCTATGAGATTTATTCCACTTCCTAATGATTCTCCACTACTTTATGTATCAAAATCAAGCTTCTTACATCGCGATTCTTCCTGGTTTGATTAGAATGACAAAGAAGTTGTCATATTCCCAAACAGGAAAACTGGGATCACCTGATTTGAAAGTGGGATAGCTTCTTCATCCTAACTCCTATGAGATTTATTCCACTTCCTAATGATTCTCCACTACTTTATGTATCAAAATCAAGCTTTTTACATCGCGATTCTTCCTGTTTTGATTAGAATGACAAAGAAGTTGTCATATTCCCAAACAGGAAAACTGGGATCACCTGATTTGAAAGTGGGATAGCTTCTTCATCCTAACTCCTATGAGATTTATTCCACTTCCTAATGATTCTCCACTACTTTATGTATCAAAATCAAGCTTTTTACATCACGATTCTTCCTGGTTTGATTAGAATGACAAAGAAGTTGTCATATTCCCAAACAGGAAAACTGGGATCACCTGATTTGAAAGTGGGATAGTCCTGGTTTTGATTAGAATGACAAAGAAGTTGTCATATTCCCAAACAGGAAAACTGGGATCACCTGATTTGAAAGTGGGATAGCTTCTTCATCCTAACTCCTATGAGATTTATTCCACTTCCTAATGATTCTCCACTACTTTATGTATCAAAATCAAGCTTCTTACATCGCGATTCTTCCTGGTTTGATTAGAATGACAAAGAAGTTGTCATATTCCCAAACAGGAAAACTGGGATCACCTGATTTGAAAGTGGGATAGCTTCTTCATCCTAACTCCTATGAGATTTATTCCACTTCCTAATGATTCTCCACTACTTTATGTATCAAAATCAAGCTTTTACATCGCGATTCTTCCTGTTTTGATTAGAATGACAAAGAAGTTGTCATATTCCCAAACAGGAAAACTGGGATCACCTGATTTGAAAGTGGGATAGCTTCTTCATCCTAACTCCTATGAGATTTTTCCACTTCCTAATGATTCTCCACTACTTTATGTATCAAAATCAAGCTTCTTACATCGCGATTCTTCCTGGTTTGATTAGAATGACAAAGAAGTTGTCATATTCCCAAACAGGAAAACTGGGATCACCTGATTTGAAAGTGGGATAGCTTCTTCATCCTAACTCCTATGAGATTTATTCCACTTCCTAATGATTCTCCACTACTTTATGTATCAAAATCAAGCTTTTTACATCACGATTCTTCCTGGTTTGATTAGAATGACAAAGAAGTTGTCATATTCCCAAACAGGAAAACTGGGATCACCTGATTTGAAAGTGGGATAGCTTCTTCATCCTAACTCCTATGAGATTTATTCCACTTCCTAATGATTCTCCACTACTTTATGTATCAAAATCAAGCTTTTTACATCACGATTCTTCCTGGTTTGATTAGAATGACAAAGAAGTTGTCATATTCCCAAACAGGAAAAACTGGGATCACCTGAATTTGAAAGTGGATAGCCTGGTTGGATTAGAATGACAAAGAAGTTGTCATATTCCCAAACAGGAAAACTGGGATCACCTGATTTGAAAGTGGGATAGCTTCTTCATCCTAACTCCTATGAGATTTATTCCACTTCCTAATGATTCTCCACTACTTTATGTATCAAAATCAAGCTTCTTACATCGCGATTCTTCCTGGTTTGATTAGAATGACAAAGAAGTTGTCATATTCCCAAACAGGAAAACTGGGATCACCTGATTTGAAAGTGGGATAGCTTCTTCATCCTAACTCCTATGAGATTTATTCCACTTCCTAATGATTCTCCACTACTTTATGTATCAAAATCAAGCTTTTTACATCGCGATTCTTCCTGTTTTGATTAGAATGACAAAGAAGTTGTCATATTCCCAAACAGGAAAACTGGGATCACCTGATTTGAAAGTGGGATAGCTTCTTCATCCTAACTCCTATGAGATTTATTCCACTTCCTAATGATTCTCCACTACTTTATGTATCAAAATCAAGCTTCTTACATCGCGATTCTTCCTGGTTTGATTAGAATGACAAAGAAGTTGTCATATTCCCAAACAGGAAAACTGGGATCACCTGATTTGAAAGTGGGATAGCTTCTTCATCCTAACTCCTATGAGATTTATTCCACTTCCTAATGATTCTCCACTACTTTATGTATCAAAATCAAGCTTTTACATGGCGATTCTTCCTGTTTGATTAGAATGACAAAGAAGTTGTCATATTCCCAAACAGGAAAACTGGGATCACCTGATTTGAAAGTGGGATAGCTTCTTCATCCTAACTCCTATGAGATTTATTCCACTTCCTAATGATTCTCCACTACTTTATGTATCAAAATCAAGCTTTTTACATCGCGATTCTTCCTGTTTTGATTAGAATGACAAAGAAGTTGTCATATTCCCAAACAGGAAAACTGGGATCACCTGATTTGAAAGTGGGATAGCTTCTTCATCCTAACTCCTATGAGATTTATTCCACTTCCTAATGATTCTCCACTACTTTATGTATCAAAATCAAGCTTTTTACATCGCGATTCTTCCTGGTTTGATTAGAATGACAAAGAAGTTGTCATATTCCCAAACAGGAAAACTGGGATCACCTGATTTGAAAGTGGGATAGCTTCTTCATCCTAACTCCTATGAGATTTATTCCACTTCCTAATGATTCTCCACTACTTTATGTATCAAAATCAAGCTTTTTACATCGCGATTCTTCCTGGTTTGATTAGAATGACAAAGAAGTTGTCATATTCCCAAACAGGAAAACTGGGATCACCTGATTTGAAAGTGGGATAGCTTCTTCATCCTAACTCCTATGAGATTTATTCCACTTCCTAATGATTCTCCACTACTTTATGTATCAAAATCAAGCTTTTTACATCGCGATTCTTCCTGTTTGATTAGAATGACAAAGAAGTTGTCATATTCCCAAACAGGAAAACTGGGATCACCTGATTTGAAAGTGGGATAGCTTCTTCATCCTAACTCCTATGAGATTTTTCCACTTCCTAGTGATTCTCCACTACTTTATGTATCAAAATCAAGCTTCTTACATCGCGATTCTTCCTGGTTTGATTAGAATGACAAAGAAGTTGTCATATTCCCAAACAGGAAAACTGGGATCACCTGATTTGAAAGTGGGATAGCTTCTTCATCCTAACTCCTATGAGATTTATTCCACTTCCTAATGATTCTCCACTACTTTATGTATCAAAATCAAGCTTTTTACATCGCGATTCTTCCTGGTTTGATTAGAATGACAAAGAAGTTGTCATATTCCCAAACAGGAAAACTGGGATCACCTGATTTGAAAGTGGGATAGCTTCTTCATCCTAACTCCTATGAGATTTATTCCACTTCCTAATGATTCTCCACTACTTTATGTATCAAAATCAAGCTTCTTACATCGCGATTCTTCCTGGTTTGATTAGAATGACAAAGAAGTTGTCATATTCCCAAACAGGAAAACTGGGATCACCTGATTTGAAAGTGGGATAGCTTCTTCATCCTAACTCCTATGAGATTTATTCCACTTCCTAATGATTCTCCACTACTTTATGTATCAAAATCAAGCTTTTTACATCGCGATTCTTCCTGGTTTGATTAGAATGACAAAGAAGTTGTCATATTCCCAAACAGGAAAACTGGGATCACCTGATTTGAAAGTGGGATAGCTTCTTCATCCTAACTCCTATGAGATTTATTCCACTTCCTAATGATTCTCCACTACTTTATGTATCAAAATCAAGCTTTTTACATCGCGATTCTTCCTGGTTTGATTAGAATGACAAAGAAGTTGTCATATTCCCAAACAGGAAAACTGGGATCACCTGATTTGAAAGTGGGATAGCTTCTTCATCCTAACTCCTATGAGATTTATTCCACTTCCTAATGATTCTCCACTACTTTATGTATCAAAATCAAGCTTCTTACATCGCGATTCTTCCTGTTTGATTAGAATGACAAAGAAGTTGTCATATTCCCAAACAGGAAAACTGGGATCACCTGATTTGAAAGTGGGATAGCTTCTTCATCCTAACTCCTATGAGATTTATTCCACTTCCTAATGATTCTCCACTACTTTATGTATCAAAATCAAGCTTTTTACATCGCGATTCTTCCTGTTTGATTAGAATGACAAAGAAGTTGTCATATTCCCAAACAGGAAAACTGGGATCACCTGATTTGAAAGTGGGATAGCTTCTTCATCCTAACTCCTATGAGATTTATTCCACTTCCTAATGATTCTCCACTACTTTATGTATCAAAATCAAGCTTCTTACATCGCGATTCTTCCTGGTTTGATTAGAATGACAAAGAAGTTGTCATATTCCCAAACAGGAAAACTGGGATCACCTGATTTGAAAGTGGGATAGTTTCTTCATCCTAACTCCTATGAGATTTATTCCACTTCCTAATGATTCTCCACTACTTTATGTATCAAAATCAAGCTTTTTACATCACGATTCTTCCTGGTTGATTAGAATGACAAAGAAGTTGTCATATTCCCAAACAGGAAAACTGGGATCACCTGATTTGAAAGTGGGATAGCTTCTTCATCCTAACTCCTATGAGATTTATTCCACTTCCTAATGATTCTCCACTACTTTATGTATCAAAATCAAGCTTTTTACATCGCGATTCTTCCTGGTTTGATTAGAATGACAAAGAAGTTGTCATATTCCCAAACAGGAAAACTGGGATCACCTGATTTGAAAGTGGGATAGCTTCTTCATCCTAACTCCTATGAGATTTATTCCACTTCCTAATGATTCTCCACTACTTTATGTATCAAAATCAAGCTTCTTACATCGCGATTCTTCCTGGTTTGATTAGAATGACAAAGAAGTTGTCATATTCCCAAACAGGAAAACTGGGATCACCTGATTTGAAAGTGGGATAGCTTCTTCATCCTAACTCCTATGAGATTTATTCCACTTCCTAATGATTCTCCACTACTTTATGTATCAAAATCAAGCTTTTTACATCGCGATTCTTCCTGTTTGATTAGAATGACAAAGAAGTTGTCATATTCCCAAACAGGAAAACTGGGATCACCTGATTTGAAAGTGGGATAGCTTCTTCATCCTAACTCCTATGAGATTTATTCCACTTCCTAATGATTCTCCACTACTTTATGTATCAAAATCAAGCTTTTTACATCACGATTCTTCCTGGTTTGATTAGAATGACAAAGAAGTTGTCATATTCCCAAACAGGAAAACTGGGATCACCTGATTTGAAAGTGGGATAGCTGATTAGAATGACAAAGAAGTTGTCATATTCCCAAACAGGAAAACTGGGATCACCTGATTTGAAAGTGGGATAGCTTCTTCATCCTAACTCCTATGAGATTTATTCCACTTCCTAATGATTCTCCACTACTTTATGTATCAAAATCAAGCTTCTTACATCGCGATTCTTCCTGGTTTGATTAGAATGACAAAGAAGTTGTCATATTCCCAAACAGGAAAACTGGGATCACCTGATTTGAAAGTGGGATAGCTTCTTCATCCTAACTCCTATGAGATTTATTCCACTTCCTAATGATTCTCCACTACTTTATGTATCAAAATCAAGCTTCTTACATCGCGATTCTTCCTGGTTTGATTAGAATGACAAAGAAGTTGTCATATTCCCAAACAGGAAAACTGGGATCACCTGATTTGAAAGTGGGATAGCTTCTTCATCCTAACTCCTATGAGATTTATTCCACTTCCTAATGATTCTCCACTACTTTATGTATCAAAATCAAGCTTTTTACATCGCGATTCTTCCTGTTTGATTAGAATGACAAAGAAGTTGTCATATTCCCAAACAGGAAAACTGGGATCACCTGATTTGAAAGTGGGATAGCTTCTTCATCCTAACTCCTATGAGATTTTTTCCACTTCCTAATGATTCTCCACTACTTTATGTATCAAAATCAAGCTTCTTACATCGCGATTCTTCCTGGTTTGATTAGAATGACAAAGAAGTTGTCATATTCCCAAACAGGAAAACTGGGATCACCTGATTTGAAAGTGGGATAGCTTCTTCATCCTAACTCCTATGAGATTTATTCCACTTCCTAATGATTCTCCACTACTTTATGTATCAAAATCAAGCTTTTTACATCGCGATTCTTCCTGGTTTGATTAGAATGACAAAGAAGTTGTCATATTCCCAAACAGGAAAACTGGGATCACCTGATTTGAAAGTGGGATAGCTTCTTCATCCTAACTCCTATGAGATTTATTCCACTTCCTAATGATTCTCCACTACTTTATGTATCAAAATCAAGCTTCTTACATCGCGATTCTTCCTGTTTGATTAGAATGACAAAGAAGTTGTCATATTCCCAAACAGGAAAACTGGGATCACCTGATTTGAAAGTGGGATAGCTTCTTCATCCTAACTCCTATGAGATTTATTCCACTTCCTAATGATTCTCCACTACTTTATGTATCAAAATCAAGCTTTTACATCACGATTCTTCCTGGTTTGATTAGAATGACAAAGAAGTTGTCATATTCCCAAACAGGAAAACTGGGATCACCTGATTTGAAAGTGGGATAGCTTCTTCATCCTAACTCCTATGAGATTTATTCCACTTCCTAATGATTCTCCACTACTTTATGTATCAAAATCAAGCTTTTACATCACGATTCTTCCTGGTTTGATTAGAATGACAAAGAAGTTGTCATATTCCCAAACAGGAAAACTGGGATCACCTGATTTGAAAGTGGGATAGCTTCTTCATCCTAACTCCTATGAGATTTATTCCACTTCCTAATGATTCTCCACTACTTTATGTATCAAAATCAAGCTTCTTACATCGCGATTCTTCCTGGTTTGATTAGAATGACAAAGAAGTTGTCATATTCCCAAACAGGAAAACTGGGATCACCTGATTTGAAAGTGGGATAGCTTCTTCATCCTAACTCCTATGAGATTTATTCCACTTCCTAATGATTCTCCACTACTTTATGTATCAAAATCAAGCTTTTTACATCGCGATTCTTCCTGTTTTGATTAGAATGACAAAGAAGTTGTCATATTCCCAAACAGGAAAACTGGGATCACCTGATTTGAAAGTGGGATAGCTTCTTCATCCTAACTCCTATGAGATTTTCCACTTACTAGTGATTCTCCACTACTTTATGTATCAAAATCAAGCTTCTTACATCGCGATTCTTCCTGGTTTGATTAGAATGACAAAGAAGTTGTCATATTCCCAAACAGGAAAACTGGGATCACCTGATTTGAAAGTGGGATAGCTTCTTCATCCTAACTCCTATGAGATTTATTCCACTTCCTAATGATTCTCCACTACTTTATGTATCAAAATCAAGCTTTTTACATCGCGATTCTTCCTGGTTTGATTAGAATGACAAAGAAGTTGTCATATTCCCAAACAGGAAAACTGGGATCACCTGATTTGAAAGTGGGATAGCTTCTTCATCCTAACTCCTATGAGATTTATTCCACTTCCTAATGATTCTCCACTACTTTATGTATCAAAATCAAGCTTTTTACATCACGATTCTTCCTGGTTTGATTAGAATGACAAAGAAGTTGTCATATTCCCAAACAGGAAAACTGGGATCACCTGATTTGAAAGTGGGATAGCTTCTTCATCCTAACTCCTATGAGATTTATTCCACTTCCTAATGATTCTCCACTACTTTATGTATCAAAATCAAGCTTTTACATCGCGATTCTTCCTGTTTTGATTAGAATGACAAAGAAGTTGTCATATTCCCAAACAGGAAAACTGGGATCACCTGATTTGAAAGTGGGATAGCTTCTTCATCCTAACTCCTATGAGATTTATTCCACTTCCTAATGATTCTCCACTACTTTATGTATCAAAATCAAGCTTCTTACATCGCGATTCTTCCTGGTTTGATTAGAATGACAAAGAAGTTGTCATATTCCCAAACAGGAAAACTGGGATCACCTGATTTGAAAGTGGGATAGCTTCTTCATCCTAACTCCTATGAGATTTATTCCACTTCCTAATGATTCTCCACTACTTTATGTATCAAAATCAAGCTTTTTACATGGCGATTCTTCCTGGTTTGATTAGAATGACAAAGAAGTTGTCATATTCCCAAACAGGAAAACTGGGATCACCTGATTTGAAAGTGGGATAGCTTCTTCATCCTAACTCCTATGAGATTTATTCCACTTCCTAATGATTCTCCACTACTTTATGTATCAAAATCAAGCTTTTTACATCGCGATTCTTCCTGGTTTGATTAGAATGACAAAGAAGTTGTCATATTCCCAAACAGGAAAACTGGGATCACCTGATTTGAAAGTGGGATAGCTTCTTCATCCTAACTCCTATGAGATTTATTCCACTTCCTAATGATTCTCCACTACTTTATGTATCAAAATCAAGCTTCTTACATCGCGATTCTTCCTGGTTTGATTAGAATGACAAAGAAGTTGTCATATTCCCAAACAGGAAAACTGGGATCACCTGATTTGAAAGTGGGATAGCTTCTTCATCCTAACTCCTATGAGATTTATTCCACTTCCTAATGATTCTCCACTACTTTATGTATCAAAATCAAGCTTTTTACATCGCGATTCTTCCTGTTTTGATTAGAATGACAAAGAAGTTGTCATATTCCCAAACAGGAAAACTGGGATCACCTGATTTGAAAGTGGGATAGCTTCTTCATCCTAACTCCTATGAGATTTATTCCACTTCCTAATGATTCTCCACTACTTTATGTATCAAAATCAAGCTTTTACATCACGATTCTTCCTGGTTTGATTAGAATGACAAAGAAGTTGTCATATTCCCAAACAGGAAAACTGGGATCACCTGATTTGAAAGTGGATAGCCTGGTTTGATTAGAATGACAAAGAAGTTGTCATATTCCCAAACAGGAAAAACTGGGATCACCTGATTTGAAAGTGGGATAGCTTCTTCATCCTAACTCCTATGAGATTTATTCCACTTCCTAATGATTCTCCACTACTTTATGTATCAAAATCAAGCTTCTTACATCGCGATTCTTCCTGGTTTGATTAGAATGACAAAGAAGTTGTCATATTCCCAAACAGGAAAACTGGGATCACCTGATTTGAAAGTGGGATAGCTTCTTCATCCTAACTCCTATGAGATTTATTCCACTTCCTAATGATTCTCCACTACTTTATGTATCAAAATCAAGCTTCTTACATCGCGATTCTTCCTGGTTTGATTAGAATGACAAAGAAGTTGTCATATTCCCAAACAGGAAAACTGGGATCACCTGATTTGAAAGTGGGATAGCTTCTTCATCCTAACTCCTATGAGATTTATTCCACTTCCTAATGATTCTCCACTACTTTATGTATCAAAATCAAGCTTTTTACATGGCGATTCTTCCTGGTTTGATTAGAATGACAAAGAAGTTGTCATATTCCCAAACAGGAAAACTGGGATCACCTGATTTGAAAGTGGGATAGCTTCTTCATCCTAACTCCTATGAGATTTTTCCACTTCCTAGTGATTCTCCACTACTTTATGTATCAAAATCAAGCTTCTTACATCGCGATTCTTCCTGGTTTGATTAGAATGACAAAGAAGTTGTCATATTCCCAAACAGGAAAACTGGGATCACCTGATTTGAAAGTGGGATAGCTTCTTCATCCTAACTCCTATGAGATTTATTCCACTTCCTAATGATTCTCCACTACTTTATGTATCAAAATCAAGCTTTTACATCGCGATTCTTCCTGGTTGATTAGAATGACAAAGAAGTTGTCATATTCCCAAACAGGAAAACTGGGATCACCTGATTTGAAAGTGGGATAGCTTCTTCATCCTAACTCCTATGAGATTTATTCCACTTCCTAATGATTCTCCACTACTTTATGTATCAAAATCAAGCTTCTTACATCGCGATTCTTCCTGGTTTGATTAGAATGACAAAGAAGTTGTCATATTCCCAAACAGGAAAACTGGGATCACCTGATTTGAAAGTGGGATAGCTTCTTCATCCTAACTCCTATGAGATTTATTCCACTTCCTAATGATTCTCCACTACTTTATGTATCAAAATCAAGCTTTTTACATCGCGATTCTTCCTGGTTTGATTAGAATGACAAAGAAGTTGTCATATTCCCAAACAGGAAAACTGGGATCACCTGATTTGAAAGTGGGATAGCTTCTTCATCCTAACTCCTATGAGATTTATTCCACTTCCTAATGATTCTCCACTACTTTATGTATCAAAATCAAGCTTTTACATCGCGATTCTTCCTGGTTTGATTAGAATGACAAAGAAGTTGTCATATTCCCAAACAGGAAAACTGGGATCACCTGATTTGAAAGTGGGATAGCTTCTTCATCCTAACTCCTATGAGATTTATTCCACTTCCTAATGATTCTCCACTACTTTATGTATCAAAATCAAGCTTCTTACATCGCGATTCTTCCTGGTTTGATTAGAATGACAAAGAAGTTGTCATATTCCCAAACAGGAAAACTGGGATCACCTGATTTGAAAGTGGGATAGCTTCTTCATCCTAACTCCTATGAGATTTATTCCACTTCCTAATGATTCTCCACTACTTTATGTATCAAAATCAAGCTTTCTACATCGCGATTCTTCCTGTTTGATTAGAATGACAAAGAAGTTGTCATATTCCCAAACAGGAAAACTGGGATCACCTGATTTGAAAGTGGGATAGCTTCTTCATCCTAACTCCTATGAGATTTTTCCACTTCCTAGTGATTCTCCACTACTTTATGTATCAAAATCAAGCTTCTTACATCGCGATTCTTCCTGGTTTGATTAGAATGACAAAGAAGTTGTCATATTCCCAAACAGGAAAACTGGGATCACCTGATTTGAAAGTGGGATAGCTTCTTCATCCTAACTCCTATGAGATTTATTCCACTTCCTAATGATTCTCCACTACTTTATGTATCAAAATCAAGCTTTTTACATCGCGATTCTTCCTGGTTTGATTAGAATGACAAAGAAGTTGTCATATTCCCAAACAGGAAAACTGGGATCACCTGATTTGAAAGTGGGATAGCTTCTTCATCCTAACTCCTATGAGATTTATTCCACTTCCTAATGATTCTCCACTACTTTATGTATCAAAATCAAGCTTTTTACATCGCGATTCTTCCTGGTTTGATTAGAATGACAAAGAAGTTGTCATATTCCCAAACAGGAAAACTGGGATCACCTGATTTGAAAGTGGGATAGCTTCTTCATCCTAACTCCTATGAGATTTATTCCACTTCCTAATGATTCTCCACTACTTTATGTATCAAAATCAAGCTTTTTACATGGCGATTCTTCCTGGTTTGATTAGAATGACAAAGAAGTTGTCATATTCCCAAACAGGAAAACTGGGATCACCTGATTTGAAAGTGGGATAGCTTCTTCATCCTAACTCCTATGAGATTTTTCCACTTCCTAATGATTCTCCACTACTTTATGTATCAAAATCAAGCTTCTTACATCGCGATTCTTCCTGGTTTGATTAGAATGACAAAGAAGTTGTCATATTCCCAAACAGGAAAACTGGGATCACCTGATTTGAAAGTGGGATAGCTTCTTCATCCTAACTCCTATGAGATTTATTCCACTTCCTAATGATTCTCCACTACTTTATGTATCAAAATCAAGCTTTTACATGGCGATTCTTCCTGTTTGATTAGAATGACAAAGAAGTTGTCATATTCCCAAAAGGAAAACTGGGATCACCTGATTTGAAAGTGGGATAGCTTCTTCATCCTAACTCCTATGAGATTTTTCCACTTCCTATGATTCTCCACTACTTTATGTATCAAAATCAAGCTTCTTACATCGCGATTCTTCCTGGTTTGATTAGAATGACAAAGAAGTTGTCATATTCCCAAACAGGAAAACTGGGATCACCTGATTTGAAAGTGGGATAGCTTCTTCATCCTAACTCCTATGAGATTTATTCCACTTCCTAATGATTCTCCACTACTTTATGTATCAAAATCAAGCTTCTTACATCGCGATTCTTCCTGGTTTGATTAGAATGACAAAGAAGTTGTCATATTCCCAAACAGGAAAACTGGGATCACCTGATTTGAAAGTGGGATAGCTTCTTCATCCTAACTCCTATGAGATTTATTCCACTTCCTAATGATTCTCCACTACTTTATGTATCAAAATCAAGCTTCTTACATCGCGATTCTTCCTGGTTTGATTAGAATGACAAAGAAGTTGTCATATTCCCAAACAGGAAAACTGGGATCACCTGATTTGAAAGTGGGATAGCTTCTTCATCCTAACTCCTATGAGATTTATTCCACTTCCTAATGATTCTCCACTACTTTATGTATCAAAATCAAGCTTTTTACATCGCGATTCTTCCTGGTTTGATTAGAATGACAAAGAAGTTGTCATATTCCCAAACAGGAAAACTGGGATCACCTGATTTGAAAGTGGGATAGCTTCTTCATCCTAACTCCTATGAGATTTATTCCACTTCCTAATGATTCTCCACTACTTTATGTATCAAAATCAAGCTTTTTACATGGCGATTCTTCCTGGTTTGATTAGAATGACAAAGAAGTTGTCATATTCCCAAACAGGAAAACTGGGATCACCTGATTTGAAAGTGGGATAGCTTCTTCATCCTAACTCCTATGAGATTTATTCCACTTCCTAATGATTCTCCACTACTTTATGTATCAAAATCAAGCTTCTTACATCGCGATTCTTCTGGTTTGATTAGAATGACAAAGAAGTTGTCATATTCCCAAACAGGAAAACTGGGATCACCTGATTTGAAAGTGGGATAGCTTCTTCATCCTAACTCCTATGAGATTTATTCCACTTCCTAATGATTCTCCACTACTTTATGTATCAAAATCAAGCTTTTTACATCGCGATTCTTCCTGTTTGATTAGAATGACAAAGAAGTTGTCATATTCCCAAACAGGAAAACTGGGATCACCTGATTTGAAAGTGGGATAGCTTCTTCATCCTAACTCCTATGAGATTTTTCCACTTCCTAGTGATTCTCCACTACTTTATGTATCAAAATCAAGCTTCTTACATCGCGATTCTTCCTGGTTTGATTAGAATGACAAAGAAGTTGTCATATTCCCAAACAGGAAAACTGGGATCACCTGATTTGAAAGTGGGATAGCTTCTTCATCCTAACTCCTATGAGATTTATTCCACTTCCTAATGATTCTCCACTACTTTATGTATCAAAATCAAGCTTTTTACATGGCGATTCTTCCTGGTTTGATTAGAATGACAAAGAAGTTGTCATATTCCCAAACAGGAAAACTGGGATCACCTGATTTGAAAGTGGGATAGCTTCTTCATCCTAACTCCTATGAGATTTATTCCACTTCCTAATGATTCTCCACTACTTTATGTATCAAAATCAAGCTTCTTACATCGCGATTCTTCCTGGTTTGATTAGAATGACAAAGAAGTTGTCATATTCCCAAACAGGAAAACTGGGATCACCTGATTTGAAAGTGGGATAGCTTCTTCATCCTAACTCCTATGAGATTTATTCCACTTCCTAATGATTCTCCACTACTTTATGTATCAAAATCAAGCTTTTTACATGGCGATTCTTCCTGGTTTGATTAGAATGACAAAGAAGTTGTCATATTCCCAAACAGGAAAACTGGGATCACCTGATTTGAAAGTGGGATAGCTTCTTCATCCTAACTCCTATGAGATTTATTCCACTTCCTAATGATTCTCCACTACTTTATGTATCAAAATCAAGCTTCTTACATCGCGATTCTTCCTGGTTTGATTAGAATGACAAAGAAGTTGTCATATTCCCAAACAGGAAAACTGGGATCACCTGATTTGAAAGTGGGATAGCTTCTTCATCCTAACTCCTATGAGATTTATTCCACTTCCTAATGATTCTCCACTACTTTATGTATCAAAATCAAGCTTTTACATGGCGATTCTTCTGGTTTGATTAGAATGACAAAGAAGTTGTCATATTCCCAAACAGGAAAACTGGGATCACCTGATTTGAAAGTGGGATAGCTTCTTCATCCTAACTCCTATGAGATTTTTTCCACTTACTAGTGATTCTCCACTACTTTATGTATCAAAATCAAGCTTCTTACATCGCGATTCTTCCTGGTTTGATTAGAATGACAAAGAAGTTGTCATATTCCCAAACAGGAAAACTGGGATCACCTGATTTGAAAGTGGGATAGCTTCTTCATCCTAACTCCTATGAGATTTATTCCACTTCCTAATGATTCTCCACTACTTTATGTATCAAAATCAAGCTTTTTACATGGCGATTCTTCCTGGTTTGATTAGAATGACAAAGAAGTTGTCATATTCCCAAACAGGAAAACTGGGATCACCTGATTTGAAAGTGGGATAGCTTCTTCATCCTAACTCCTATGAGATTTATTCCACTTCCTAATGATTCTCCACTACTTTATGTATCAAAATCAAGCTTCTTACATCGCGATTCTTCCTGGTTTGATTAGAATGACAAAGAAGTTGTCATATTCCCAAACAGGAAAACTGGGATCACCTGATTTGAAAGTGGGATAGCTTCTTCATCCTAACTCCTATGAGATTTATTCCACTTCCTAATGATTCTCCACTACTTTATGTATCAAAATCAAGCTTCTTACATCGCGATTCTTCCTGGTTTGATTAGAATGACAAAGAAGTTGTCATATTCCCAAACAGGAAAACTGGGATCACCTGATTTGAAAGTGGGATAGCTTCTTCATCCTAACTCCTATGAGATTTATTCCACTTCCTAATGATTCTCCACTACTTTATGTATCAAAATCAAGCTTTTTACATCGCGATTCTTCCTGGTTTGATTAGAATGACAAAGAAGTTGTCATATTCCCAAACAGGAAAACTGGGATCACCTGATTTGAAAGTGGGATAGCTTCTTCATCCTAACTCCTATGAGATTTTTCCACTTCCTAGTGATTCTCCACTACTTTATGTATCAAAATCAAGCTTCTTACATCGCGATTCTTCCTGGTTTGATTAGAATGACAAAGAAGTTGTCATATTCCCAAACAGGAAAACTGGGATCACCTGATTTGAAAGTGGGATAGCTTCTTCATCCTAACTCCTATGAGATTTATTCCACTTCCTATGATTCTCCACTACTTTATGTATCAAAATCAAGCTTTTTACATCGCGATTCTTCCTGGTTTGATTAGAATGACAAAGAAGTTGTCATATTCCCAAACAGGAAAACTGGGATCACCTGATTTGAAAGTGGGATAGCTTCTTCATCCTAATCCTATGAGATTTATTCCACTTCCTAATGATTCTCCACTACTTTATGTATCAAAATCAAGCTTCTTACATCGCGATTCTTCCTGGTTTGATTAGAATGACAAAGAAGTTGTCATATTCCAAACAGGAAACTGGGATCACCTGATTTGAAAGTGGGATAGCTTCTTCATCCTAACTCCTATGAGATTTATTCCACTTCCTATGATTCTCCACTACTTTATGTATCAAAATCAAGCTTTTTACATCGCGATTCTTCCTGGTTTGATTAGAATGACAAAGAAGTTGTCATATTCCCAAACAGGAAAACTGGGATCACCTGATTTGAAAGTGGGATAGTCTTCATCCTAACTCCTATGAGATTTTTTCCCTTCCTAATGATTCTCCACTACTTTATGTATCAAAATCAAGCTTTTTACATCGCGATTCTTCTGTTTGATTAGAATGACAAAGAAGTTGTCATATTCCCAAACAGGAAAACTGGGATCACCTGATTTGAAAGTGGGATAGCTTCTTCATCCTAACTCCTATGAGATTTATTCCACTTACTAATGATTCTCCACTACTTTATGTATCAAAATCAGCTTTTTACATCGCGATTCTTCTGTTTGATTAGAATGACAAAGAAGTTGTCATTTCCCAAACAGGAAAACTGGGCACCTGATTTGAAAGTGGGATAGCTTCTTCATCCTAACTCCTATGAGATTTTTCCACTTCCTAATGATTCTCCCACTACTTTAGTATCAAAATCAAGCTTCTTACATCGCGATTCTTCCTGGTTTGATTAGAATGACAAAGAAGTTGTCATATTCCCAAACAGGAAAAACTGGGATCACCTGATTTGAAAGTGGGATAGCTTCTTCATCCTAACTCCTATGAGATTTTATTCCACTTCCTAATGATTCTCCACTACTTTATGTATCAAAATCAAGCTTTTACATCGCGATTATTCCTGGTTTGATTAGAATGACAAAGAAGTTGTCATATTCCCAAACAGGAAAACTGGGATCACCTGATTTGAAAGTGTGATAGCTTCTTCATCCTAATCCTATGAGATTTATTCCACTTCCTAATGATTCTCCACTACTTTATGTATCAAAATCAAGCTTCTTACATCGCGATTCTTCCTGGTTTGATTAGAATGACAAAGAAGTTGTCATATTCCCAACAGGAAAACTGGGATCACCTGATTTGAAAGTGGGATAGCTTCTTCATCCTAACTCGTATGAGATTTTTTCCACTTAATAGTGATTCTCCACTACTTTATGTATCAAAATCAAGCTTCTTACATCGCGATTCTTCCTGGTTTGATTAGAATGACAAAGAAGTTGTCATATTCCCAAACAGGAAAACTGGGATCACTGATTTGAAAGTGGGATAGCTTCTTCATCCTAACTCCTATGAGATTTATTCCACTTCCTAATGATTCTCCACTACTTTATGTATCAAAATCAAGCTTTTTACATCGCGATTCTTCCTGGTTTGATTAGGATGACAAAGAAGTTGTCATATTCCCAAACCGGAAAACTGGGATCACCTGATTTGAAAGTGGGATAGCTTCTTCATCCTAACTCCTATGAGATTTTTTCCACTTACTAGTGATTCTCCACTACTTTATGTATCAAAATCAAGCTTCTTACATGGCGATTCTTCCTGGTTTGATTAGGATGACAA
>NW_026015571.1:0-2500 GCF_020379485.1 Brassica napus
TAAAATGCTGAATCTCGTCTGAATCATCATTTGTCAGGAAATTCGGGGTAAGCTCTTGGCTTGGACAGGTCATTTAGTACATGTCGCTATCCTGCATCCAGGGGGGAATATGTTCGATGGAATAATTTCTTAAGTGTATTACCGCATCCCAAGGGTTAGGCCCACTTTTTACGGGTCAGTGGAATCTGTATGCTCAAAACCCCGATTCAAGTAGTCATTTATTTGGTACCTCCCAAGGATCAGGAACTGCCATTCTAACCCTTCTTGGGGGATTCCATCCACAAACGCAAAGTTTATGGCTAACCGATATGGCACATCATCATCTAGCTATCGCAATTCTTTTCCTCATTGCGGGTCATATGTATAGAACTAACTTTGGAATCGGACACAGTATAAAAGATCTTTTAGAAGCACATATTCCTCCGGGAGGACGGTTGGGGCGTGGGCATAAGGGTCTTTATGACACAATCAATAATTCGATTCATTTTCAATTGCCTTGCTCTAGCCTCCTTAGGAGTTATTACTTCCTTGGTAGCTCAACACATGTACTCTTACCTGCTTATGCGTTCATAGCGCAAGATTTTACGACTCAAGCTGCGTTATATACCCATCACCAATACATTGCAGGATTCATCATGACAGGAGCTTTTGCTCATGGAGCTATATTTTTTATTAGAGATTACAATCCAGAACAGAATGAGGATAACGTATTGGCAAGAATGTTAGACCATAAAGAAGCTATCATATCCCATTTAAGTTGGGCCAGCCTCTTTCTAGGGTTCCATACTTTGGGACTTTATGTTCATAATGACGTCATGCTTGCTTTTGGTACTCCCGAAAAACAAATCTTGATCGAACCCATATTTGCCCAATGGATACAATCCGCTCATGGGAAAACTTCATATGGATTTGATGTACTTTTATCTTCGACAAATGGCCCAGCATTTAATGCGGGTCGAAGCATATGGTTGCCCGGCTGGTTAAATGCTATTAATGAGAATAGTAATTCATTATTCTTAACAATAGGTCCTGGAGATTTCTTGGTTCATCATGCTATTGCTTTAGGTTTACATACAACTACATTGATCTTAGTAAAAGGTGCTTTAGATGCACGTGGTTCCAAGTTAATGCCAGATAAAAAGGATTTCGGGTATAGTTTTCCTTGCGATGGTCCGGGACGAGGTGGTACTTGTGATATTTCGGCTTGGGACGCATTTTATTTGGCAGTTTTTTGGATGTTAAATACTATTGGATGGGTTACTTTTTATTGGCATTGGAAACACATCACATTATGGCAAGGTAACGTTTCACAGTTTAATGAATCTTCCACTTATTTGATGGGATGGTTAAGAGATTATCTATGGTTAAACTCTTCACAACTTATCAATGGATATAACCCGTTTGGTATGAATAGTTTATCAGTCTGGGCATGGATGTTCTTATTTGGGCATCTTGTTTGGGCTACTGGATTTATGTTCTTAATTTCCTGGCGTGGTTATTGGCAGGAATTGATTGAAACTTTAGCATGGGCTCATGAACGTACACCTTTGGCAAATTTGATTCGATGGAAAGATAAACCAGTAGCTCTTTCAATTGTGCAAGCAAGATTGGTTGGATTAGCTCACTTTTCTGTAGGTTATATATTCACTTATGCGGCTTTCTTGATTGCCTCCACGTCGGGCAAATTCGGTTAATTATTTAATTATTCTATCCGCAATAATATTTTTTTTTATTAATTTTATTAAATAATAAAAATATAGGTATGCACTCTTATATTTATTTCTACATCTAGGATCCGATTTGTATCATTATCATTGATAATAAGAGGAACTTAAGCATTATGGCAAAGAAAAGTTTGATTTATAGGGAGAAGAAGAGGCAAAAATTAGAACAAAAATATCATTTGATTCGTCGATCCTTAAAAAAGGAAATAAGTGAGATTCCGTCGCTAAGTGAGAAGTGGAAAATTCATGGAAAATTACAATCCCCACCGCGTAATAGTGCACCTACACGTCTTCATCGACGTTGCTTCTCGACCGGAAGACCGAGAGCTAACTATCGAGACTTTGGACTATCTGGACACATCCTTCGGGAAATGGTTCAGGCATGTTTATTGCCAGGGGCAACAAGATCAAGCTGGTAAAGATTTAAGTATCCTTTAATTTTTCTATTTTTTCTATGCTCGACGAGGCCCTTTACCATTCTGTCTAAATAGGCTATTCTATTTGTACAGATATGGAATAGGGGCGCATTCAATTCGTCTTTGTTTATTAGAGTTTAGTCCAAGTTTTTTTGTTTCATCGCGGGGTAGAGCAGTTTGGTAGCTCGCAAGGCTCATAACCTTGAGGTCACGGGTTCAAATCCTGTCTCCGCAACATTTTTTTTCAACAAATGTAAGTTTGATTCTATTAACTATAATTAATACTTATCTTTTGGGACGCGAGGCAAAAATTACTATATTTCCCGGTCAACTATACCGAATCTTTGATCTTTTTGAATC
>NW_026015571.1:7500-22989 GCF_020379485.1 Brassica napus
ACCATGGCGTTACTCTACCACTGAGTTAAAAGGGCCGTCTTGATTTAATTCCTGACTGAGTCGATAGGTAAATCAAATATATATATATATTAAATATATATACAATAGACGCATAGTGGTTAGTAGCTCATTTCGCAACTAGAAGCGAGAATCGATAACTTAACTTATCAATCCATCGTCTAATTAGGGAAGAAAGATGGATTCTGTCTGACTTTCTTGGGTTAGTGTTAGATAGGGACACTACTATTTCTTAACAATGAGATGAGGCAATCTATTAAGTAAAGTAAAAAAAACGAAACTTAACCCTCTTTTTATTTTTTTCTGTCAGACCAATCACTTCTTTAAAAGATTTTATACTAGACTTTTTTTCGATTTTTTTTTTTTTTTCATATTTCCACTTCAAATATAAAAAGAAAATATATCGATTTTTTTTATAGAATTGTGATTAGAATATGAATATAAATGTAAAATAAAAAAATGATATAGAATGCTATAGAAAAAAATAAAAAATCTTATAAGCTAGTCATACCATTTGATTATATTGACAATTTTAAAAAACTGATCATACTATGATCATAGTATGATGGCGGTTGAGCAAGTATGCCCCCATCGTCTAGTGGTTCAGGACATCTCTCTTTCAAGGAGGCAGCGGGGATTCGACTTCCCCTGGGGGTAGGGTACTACGAAAGGAAGTTGATCATGGATTATCCATAAAGTTCGAATAGATTCTTCCTGGGTCGATGCCCGAGCGGTTAATGGGGACGGACTGTAAATTCGTTGGCAATATGTCTACGCTGGTTCAAATCCAGCTCGGCCCAATAATTCGCTGTCTACATAACCTTTTTTGTTTTGCATAATTGACAGAGAAGGGTAAGAAAAAAGTCAAATATCTGGGTATATTTCGACTTTACTTTTTTCTTTATTTCTTGTGGCTCGTTACTTTTTGTTTCCATAAAAAATTACAATAAAAAATAGATTATCAATCGATTTTAGAATAATGCAAGGATTACTAGTAATCGGCCTTGATATCACTTTAGTGATATCCATATAGATATCAATATATTACTTGTGATTTTCTTTGTTACAAAACACTAATTTGAATCTAAAATTGAAATGATTATGATGAAATCATAAGAAGGAATATGTAAGCTACCCGCTTTATTTCCATGGGATTGTAGTTCAATTGGTCAGAGCACCGCCCTGTCAAGGCGGAAGCTGCGGGTTCGAGCCCCGTCAGTCCCGGCGGATTCAATTAAAAAAAAAGACATAAACTCCCCTTTTTGTTTCTGGGCAAGGGGATCAAAATGGTTTCGGTTATCTTTTTGTTTTATTTTCTTTTTCATCAAGCAAAAGAAAGGGGTATTTCTTTTGCACCAATTTAAAGACATATGTAAATTAGTATAATTATAATTATTGAGAGCATTCACCACTTCAAGAACGAGATACTGTATGGGGTTTCCTCTTTTTGTCAATTAATCTCCCATTAACTCGTGTAGGAAAATAAAATAGGATAGCGTATAATACGTTTGCCAAGAGTACCTATATATACTTTTGTTTCTATGAAGTCAAGGAAGTGAAAATAGTTCGAATCCAACCAAGTAAAGAGGATGTTTCAAAAAAAAAGATCAAATTAGTCTTCCCTAATGAATATGCTCTTTTTAAAGATTAGAGTCGATGTCGAAGAAAAACTCGTAAGAAAATTTAATATAGTTAATTTTTTGGAATATTTTCGTTTTTTTTTTTCGGGACTCGTCTTTATCACATTTCCTTTGTTTTACAAAAAGATCATAGACCCTTACAAAAACAAAATTTTGAAAATTTCAAATTGAAATTTCGTACTTGTTTTCTCTATTTGATTTCTATTGTTTATTTAAGGTTCTTTAGAAACTCTTTTTATAAACAATCGAAGTATAAAAGGTTTTTTATGATATTTCATCAGATGATTGTACAAGGAAAGTACTAGGTTGTAGAAAAGAAAGCGGTGAAAAAGAATCATAAATAAATAGTTTTTTATTGGATCAGGAATCTCATTATGTATTCGGTGTGGATAAAAGATCTTCCTATGTTATACTATTAAATTCTTGACGATGAATCGATTTTATAGCTCCGATATTGTTATTCATGATATTTCTTTCATTCGATATCATCGAAATCTAATTCATCTGAGTGAGTTTACAAGCGAAAGATTTCTCATCTCTATGGGATTAAATCCCGAGATATTCCAAAGAAAAAAAAATAAATAATAAACGATTTAATTATGGAAGTCAATATTCTTGCATTTATTGCTACTGCACTCTTCATTCTCGTTCCTACTGCTTTTTTGCTTATAATTTACGTAAAAACGGTTAGTCAAAATAATTAATTTGAATACAATTTGACTATCAATGACAAAAAGGATGTCAATTTCTCGTCTTAAATGAAAGGAATGCATTAGATTCAGTAGTATCCTAAGGGGCCCGCTAGTATGGTAGAAAGAGATCTCTTTCTACCATACTAGCCATTATGGTTATTGTAATGTATAAAGATACAAGTGAAATATCTTAATATAAAGGAATCCACCCATATCTCTCTTTTTCTTTATAAATGTAAATATAAATTAATATAGAATATGAAATCTATGTACATACTTTCTCAATTTCATTTGTTTGTTTGATCCATTTAATACGGATAATCCGAATTCGATGGAAACCTCTTGAGATTTCGAAAGGGGGTTATCCCATGAATGGTTAACGGTATAAACTCTGATATCAAAAAATAAAATGAGTCAATAAAACAAAACATAAATCCAATTTCTAAAAAAGATCTTAAAAAAAATTGCCGGCCGGTCTAGAAAACTAAAACAATTGATACAGGTTGATAGAGTTTGATTATTATCGCAATTAGGAGTACTTCTAGAGTCCACTTCTTCCCCACACTACGAGAGAGAGGGAAAATGTAAAAACTACCATTAAACCAGCCCATGCGAGACTTACTATATCCATGTGAATTCTGTCCCCTATGAATATGAAGAAACTTTTCCATTATTGTTCACTAATAATAGTGAAATCACTGGTGCGAGTCAAAAAAAGGGAGAGATATTTGGTCACCATTGATGAACTACTCCAAAAAATCCACTTATCTTATACTGAGTTATCTTAATTATAGAATTTCTAGTAGAATCGACAAGATGTAAACACAAGTAAACAGATACTTTTCGAAGTATCCAAAAAATCTGACTCATATGTAGAAAGAATAATCTTTTTTCTTTCTTTTATCGTTTTTTATTTTTATTTGAAGTAAAACGAAAGGCAATTCTTCATCTAATCTAATATTGATTGAATGTCTGAGCATTCCGACACTTTCATGAGTCTATATCCAAAGTATCTTAGATCCTTTCCAAAACTATTAATTTAATTCCCTCTCTGCCTATCCAATCTAATGGATTTCCCTCCACTCGTTTTAGTTTTCCTCTAATCTGATAGGTAAAACTTTAGGTTAGAGAATAGAACCTCGAGAGCCAGGGGCTTAGAATCACGAAAAGAAAGTATCAAGAGTCTTTTCCTACGTTTGTTATAGTTTTATAACAGGAGATTTCAAGTCTCCTGTTGAGGCGGCACCCGGATTTGAACTGGGGAAAAAGGATTTGCAGTCCCCCGCCTTACCACTCGGCCATGCCGCCAAAATGATTTGTACTAGATTCAAATTTTCTCTTGTTTTTTTTCAACTCCGAAAAAAATATAGATTTTCAGTCACAAAATATAGAATCTAGTACAAATCAGAACCATTAACTATTGACTGTAAATTCATGACCTTTTTTGAATTCAAATTTACATTTTTTATTTCTAATAATATAAGATAAGAAAATCATTAGAAATAGATTTATAACTAATCTATTTTGAGTTTTTTCAATTAAAAAGAAATCTTCTTCCATTTGAATTATAACACTAATAATGAGTATATGTAAACCCCAGAATCAGAACATACGTTACCTTGTATAGCTCTATAATGGGGTATTTTATCTCTCTAGGGATGCTTTTGAGGAGTAATTCTCAATAAATTTTTGTATTGAAATTTTTCATTGAATACATTGAAAAAATTTTTAATTTTTGGTAGAGCACAGCATGTGCTGTTCCAAATAGAACTGTACCACAATAAAAGAAGAAAAAGAGACATATATATATACCTGTGCATTCTTTTTTATTTTAATAATAATTAAAATTAATAAATAAAAAAACATACGTTTTCTTACCTACTTCAATTCAATGATATTCTAAATATTCTATTCAAAATAGGTAAAAATCCATCTTTTTTCTGCAACTATTTTTTTGAACAATGAAATACAAATACATGAAAAAGTAAAGTGTTTAAAAAAAGTTTTCTATTTCTTATATGTTTATCTGCTCGAACAGATCCTATCATGAATACCGTTTTTTATGGTATGCGATCGAATTGGAATATGTAATATCATAGGTGAAAATGAAATTACTTTTTTTCTAGTCGTTACAAAACTCCATAAGTTCCAGCGGTATTTCTAAATTCTGTTCCATTCGGATCTCTTTCTTATAAAAAAAATTCCAATTGAATCTAGTCTCCGTTCATACGGATTTCATACATTCCATATATCTTGGAGTTGGATAAAATTTCATGTGATTCAGTAAACAGAATAGAAATTCCATTATTGCTAGATCGAATTCTATCTATATGATTCGGTGAAGAATGAGATATGGGATTTTTAAAATAAACGGATAAATGATAAATTCAAAAAAGATGCTCGGGGATGGAAAAGAGGGAACATCTACAATACCCGGATTTAATCAGATACAATTTGAAGGGTTTTATCGGTTTATTGATCAGGGTTTAATAGAAGAACTTTCGCAATTTCCAAAAATTGAAGATATAGATCACGAAATTGAATTTCAATTATTTGTGGAAACATATCAATTGGTAGAACCTCTGATAAAAGAACGAGATGCTGTCTATGAATTACTTACATATTCTTCTGAATTATATGTATCCGCGGGATTAATTTGGAAAACCAATAGGAATATGCAAGAACAAAGAATTTTTATTGGAAACATTCCTTTAATGAATTCCCTTGGAACTTCTATAGTAAACGGAATATACCGAGTTGTGATCAATCAAATATTACAAAGTCCTGGTATCTATTACCAGTCAGAATTGGATCATAACGGGATTTCGGTCTATACCGGCACCATAATATCAGATTGGGGGGGCAGGCTAGAATTAGAGATTGATAAAAAAGCAAGAATATGGGCTCGTGTGAGTAGGAAACAGAAAATATCTATTCTAGTTCTATCATCAGCTATGGGTTCGAATCTAAGAGAAATTCTAGAGAATGTTTGCTACCCTGAAATTTTCTTATCTTTCTTAACCGATAAGGAGAAAAAAAAATTGGGTCAAAAGAAAATGCTATTTTGGAGTTTTATCAACAATTTTCTTGTGTAGGTGGGGATCCAACAAGAGATGCTTACTTATAAATCTGATCATATTAGAGCTCGCCAAGAAGTACTTGGTACCACTATCATTGGAGGAACAATACCTAAACCAGAAGATGCTCCAGAATCTTTTCGATTACTTGTTCGAGAACTACGATCTTTGGCTCTGGAACTGAATCTTCCTTGTATCTGAGAAGAATTTCCAGATTAATAGGAAGGAAGTTTAATCGGAATGAATCACAAATTTCTTATATGATCGATCGGTATAAACATCAACAACTCCGAATTGGATTAGTTCTCCTCAGCAAATAAGTGCTTGGGCCACTAAAAAAATACCTAATGGGAGATAGTTGGAGAGGTGACAAAACCCTATACTTTCATTACAAAACCAATAAACCGGAAAAAGATGGATTATTGTTGAAAGGATTTTTGGGCCTATAAAGAGTGGAATTTGCGCTTGTGGAATTATCGAGTGATCGGAGATGAAAAAGAAGACTCGCAATTTTGTGAACAATGTGGAGTTGAATTTGTGATTCTCGGATACGAAATATCAAATGGGATACATAAAACTGACATGTCCTGTAACTCATGTATGGTATTTGAAACGTCTTCCTAGTTTATTGCGAATCTTTAGATAAACCTCTTAAAGAATTAGAAGGTCTAGTATACTGCGATGTGTGATTGATCGAAATTTTTATTTTAAGAATGAAAACTCCATCCCCTTCAATCAACGATGCACGGCCCCGACATGTGGTGAAAGCCAACCTAAGCCGTACATGATTCAGGACGGCGTGGGGTAGAGAGCATAAAAAAGCCAATTGCGATGAACTCAAAAGACGAATATGGGTGTCATTATCCGGGACCACACTTAACAAACGCTTGGGTCTATGAAATGAAAGGTGGGAGTCGAGATATCTGTCTACTTCTTATCAATGGACGTTCGTCGCCCTTAAGATCGGCTTCGTGACGGGAAGGTCGCGACTGAAACTTTGGAGGGAAGGAGATTTTAGACTGAAATCGACCATAGACAATCGCCCCTTGTATTTGGGAGTATTGAATACACAACAAGTCTGAGCTTCATGTTACTCTTTTCAAGAGACATGTCAGATCGAGGGCATCCCAAATTGATTGAAGGGGGAGAGTTTATCATTTAAAAATAAAAATTTCGATCAAATCACACATCGCAGTATACTAGACCTTCTAATTCTTTAAGAGGTTTATCTAAAAGATTCGCAATATAACTAGGAACGTTTCAAATACCATACATGAGTACAGGACATGTCAGTTTTATGTATCCCATTTGATATCTTCGTATCCGAGAATCAACAAATTCAACTCCACATTGTTCACAAAATTGCGAGTCTTCTTTTTCATCTCCGATCACTCGATAATTTCCACAAGCGCAAATTCCACTCTTTATAGGCCCAAAATCCTTTCACAAAATAATCCATCTTTTCCGGTTTATGGTTTTGTAATGAAAAGTATAGGGTTTTGTCACCTCTCCAACTATCTCTCCATTAGGTATTTTTTTAGTGCCCAAGCACTTATTTGCTGAGGAGAAACTAATCCAATTCGGAGTTGTTGATGTTTATACCGATCGATCATATAAGAAATTTTGTGATTCATTCCGATTAAACTTCCTTCCTATTAATCTGGAAATTCTTCTCAGATACAAGGAAATGATTCAGTTCCAGAGCCAAAGTCGTCGTAGTTCTCGAACAAGTAATCGAAAAGATTCTGGAGCATCTTCTGGTTTAGGTATTGTTCCTCCAATGATAGTGGTACCAAGTACTTCTTGGCGAGCTCTAATATGATCAGATTTATAAGTAAGCATCTCTTGTAGGATCCCCACCTACACAAGAAAATTGTTGATAAAACTCCAAAATAGCATTTTCTTTTGACCCAATTTTTTTTTTCTCCTTATCGGTTAAGAAAGATAAGAAAATTTCAGGGTAGCAAACATTCTCTAGAATTTCTCTTAGATTCGAACCCATAGCTGATGATAGAACTAGAATAGATATTTTCTGTTTCCTACTCACACGAGCCCATATTCTTGCTTTTTTATCAATCTCTAATTCTAGCCTGCCCCCCCAATCTGATATTATGGTGCCGGTATAGACCGAAATCCCGTTATGATCCAATTCTGACTGGTAATAGATACCAGGACTTTGTAATATTTGATTGATCACAACTCGGTATATTCCGTTTACTATAGAAGTTCCAAGGGAATTCATTAAAGGAATGTTTCCAATAAAAATTCTTTGTTCTTGCATATTCCTATTGGTTTTCCAAATTAATCCCGCGGATACATATAATTCAGAAGAATATGTAAGTAATTCATAGACAGCATCTCGTTCTTTTATCAGAGGTTCTACCAATTGATATGTTTCCACAAATAATTGAAATTCAATTTCGTGATCTATATCTTCAATTTTTGGAAATTGCGAAAGTTCTTCTATTAAACCCTGATCAATAAACCGATAAAACCCTTCAAATTGTATCTGATTAAATCCGGGTATTGTAGATGTTCCCTCTTTTCCATCCCCGAGCATCTTTTTTGAATTTATCATTTATCCGTTTATTTTAAAAATCCCATATCTCATTCTTCACCGAATCATATAGATAGAATTCGATCTAGCAATAATGGAATTTCTATTCTGTTTACTGAATCACATGAAATTTTATCCAACTCCAAGATATATGGAATGTATGAAATCCGTATGAACGGAGACTAGATTCAATTGGAATTTTTTTTATAAGAAAGAGATCCGAATGGAACAGAATTTAGAAATACCGCTGGAACTTATGGAGTTTTGTAACGACTAGAAAAAAGTAATTTCATTTTCACCTATGATATTACATATTCCAATTCGATCGCATACCATAAAAAACGGTATTCATGATAGGATCTGTTCGAGCAGATAAACATATAAGAAATAGAAAACTTTTTTTTAAACACTTTACTTTTTCATGTATTTGTATTTCATTGTTCAAAAAAATAGTTGCAGAAAAAAGATGGATTTTTACCTATTTTGAATAGAATATTTAGAATATCATTGAATTGAAGTAGGTAAGAAAACGTATGTTTTTTTATTTATTAATTTTAATTATTATTAAAATAAAAAAGAATGCACAGGTATATATATATGTCTCTTTTCTTCTTTTATTGTGGTACAGTTCTATTTGGAACAGCACATGCTGTGCTCTACCAAAAATTAAAAATTTTTTTCAATGTATTCAATGAAAAATTTCAATACAAAAATTTATTGAGAATTACTCCTCAAAAGCATCCCTAGAGAGATAAAATACCCCATTATAGAGCTATACAAGGTAACGTATGTTCTGATTCTGGGGTTTACATATACTCATTATTAGTGTTATAATTCAAATGGAAGAAGATTTCTTTTTAATTGAAAAAACTCAAAATAGATTAGTTATAAATCTATTTCTAATGATTTTCTTATCTTATATTATTAGAAATAAAAAATGTAAATTTGAATTCAAAAAAGGTCATGAATTTACAGTCAATAGTTAATGGTTCTGATTTGTACTAGATTCTATATTTTGTGACTGAAAATCTATATTTTTTTCGGAGTTGAAAAAAAAACAAGAGAAAATTTGAATCTAGTACAAATCATTTTGGCGGCATGGCCGAGTGGTAAGGCGGGGGACTGCAAATCCTTTTTCCCCAGTTCAAATCCGGGTGCCGCCTCAACAGGAGACTTGAAATCTCCTGTTATAAAACTATAACAAACGTAGGAAAAGACTCTTGATACTTTCTTTTCGTGATTCTAAGCCCCTGGCTCTCGAGGTTCTATTCTCTAACCTAAAGTTTTACCTATCAGATTAGAGGAAAACTAAAACGAGTGGAGGGAAATCCATTAGATTGGATAGGCAGAGAGGGAATTAAATTAATAGTTTTGGAAAGGATCTAAGATACTTTGGATATAGACTCATGAAAGTGTCGGAATGCTCAGACATTCAATCAATATTAGATTAGATGAAGAATTGCCTTTCGTTTTACTTCAAATAAAAATAAAAAAAAAACGATAAAAGAAAGAAAAAAGATTATTCTTTCTACATATGAGTCAGATTTTTTGGATACTTCGAAAAGTATCTGTTTACTTGTGTTTACATCTTGTCGATTCTACTAGAAATTCTATAATTAAGAATAACTCAGTATAAGATAAGTGGATTTTTTGGAGTAGTTCATCAATGGTGACCAAATATCTCTCCCTTTTTTGACTCTGCACCAGTGATTTCACTATTATTAGTGAACAATAATGGAAAAGTTTCTTCATATTCATAGGGGACAGAATTCACATGGATATAGTAAGTCTCGCATGGGCTGGTTTAATGGTAGTTTTTACATTTTCCCTCTCTCTCGTAGTGTGGGGAAGAAGTGGACTCTAGAAGTAGAAGTACTCCTATTGCGATAATAATCAAACTCTATCAACCTGTATCAATTGTTTTAGTTTTCTAGACCGGCCGGCAATTTTTTTAAGATCTTTTTTTAGAAATTGGATTATTTTGTTTTGTTTATTGACTCATTTTATTTTTTGATATCAGAGTTTATACCGTTAACCATTCATGGGATAACCCCCTTTCGAAATCTCAAGAGGTTTCCATCGAATTCGGATTATCCGTATTAAATGGATCAAACAAACAAATGAAATGAGAAAGTATGTACATAGATTTCATATTCTATATTAATTTATATTTACATTTATAAAGAAAAAAGAGAGATATGGGTGGATTCCTTTATATTAAGATATTTCACTTGTATCTTTATACATTACAATAACCATAATGGCTAGTATGGTAGAAAGAGATCTCTTTCTACCATACTAGCGGGCCCCTTAGGATACTACTGAATCTAATGCATTCCTTTCATTTAAGACGAGAAATTGACATCCTTTTTTGTCATTGATAGTCAAATTGTATTCAAATTAATTATTTTGACTAACCGTTTTTACGTAAATTATAAGCAAAAAAGCAGTAGGAACGAGAATGAAGAGTGCAGTAGCAATAAATGCAAGAATATTGACTTCCATAATTAAATCGTTTATTATTTATTTTTTTTTCTTTGGAATATCTCGGGATTTAATCCCATAGAGATGAGAAATCTTTCGCTTGTAAACTCACTCAGATGAATTAGATTTCGATGATATCGAATGAAAGAAATATCATGAATAACAATATCGGAGCTATAAAATCGATTCATCGTCAAGAATTTAATAGTATAACATAGGAAGATCTTTTATCCACACCGAATACATAATGAGATTCCTGATCCAATAAAAAACTATTTATTTATGATTCTTTTTCACCGCTTTCTTTTCTACAACCTAGTACTTTCCTTGTACAATCATCTGATGAAATATCATAAAAAACCTTTTATACTTCGATTGTTTATAAAAAGAGTTTCTAAAGAACCTTAAATAAACAATAGAAATCAAATAGAGAAAACAAGTACGAAATTTCAATTTGAAATTTTCAAAATTTTGTTTTTGTAAGGGTCTATGATCTTTTTGTAAAACAAAGGAAATGTGATAAAGACGAGTCCCGAAAAAAAAAAAAAACGAAAATATTCCAAAAAATTAACTATATTAAATTTTCTTACGAGTTTTTCTTCGACATCGACTCTAATCTTTAAAAAGAGCATATTCATTAGGGAAGACTAATTTGATCTTTTTTTTTGAAACATCCTCTTTACTTGGTTGGATTCGAACTATTTTCACTTCCTTGACTTCATAGAAACAAAAGTATATATAGGTACTCTTGGCAAACGTATTATACGCTATCCTATTTTATTTTCCTACACGAGTTAATGGGAGATTAATTGACAAAAAGAGGAAACCCCATACAGTATCTCGTTCTTGAAGTGGTGAATGCTCTCAATAATTATAATTATACTAATTTACATATGTCTTTAAATTGGTGCAAAAGAAATACCCCTTTCTTTTGCTTGATGAAAAAAGAAAAATAAAACAAAAAGATAACCGAAACCATTTTGATCCCCTTGCCCAGAAACAAAAAGGGGAGTTTATGTCTTTTTTTTTAATTGAATCCGCCGGGACTGACGGGGCTCGAACCCGCAGCTTCCGCCTTGACAGGGCGGTGCTCTGACCAATTGAACTACAATCCCATGGAAATAAAGCGGGTAGCTTACATATTCCTTCTTATGATTTCATCATAATCATTTCAATTTTAGATTCAAATTAGTGTTTTGTAACAAAGAAAATCACAAGTAATATATTGATATCTATATGGATATCACTAAAGTGATATCAAGGCCGATTACTAGTAATCCTTGCATTATTCTAAAATCGATTGATAATCTATTTTTTATTGTAATTTTTTATGGAAACAAAAAGTAACGAGCCACAAGAAATAAAGAAAAAAGTAAAGTCGAAATATACCCAGATATTTGACTTTTTCTTACCCTTCTCTGTCAATTATGCAAAACAAAAAAGGTTATGTAGACAGCGAATTATTGGGCCGAGCTGGATTTGAACCAGCGTAGACATATTGCCAACGAATTTACAGTCCGTCCCCATTAACCGCTCGGGCATCGACCCAGGAAGAATCTATTCGAACTTTATGGATAATCCATGATCAACTTCCTTTCGTAGTACCCTACCCCCAGGGGAAGTCGAATCCCCGCTGCCTCCTTGAAAGAGAGATGTCCTGAACCACTAGACGATGGGGGCATACTTGCTCAACCGCCATCATACTATGATCATAGTATGATCAGTTTTTTAAAATTGTCAATATAATCAAATGGTATGACTAGCTTATAAGATTTTTTTTTTTTCTATAGCATTCTATATCATTTTTTATTTTACATTTATATTCATATTCTAATCACAATTCTATAAAAAAAAATCGATATATTTTCTTTTTATATTTGAAGTGGAAATATGAAAAAAAAAAAAAAATCGAAAAAAAGTCTAGTATAAAATCTTTTAAAGAAGTGATTGGTCTGACAGAAAAAAAATAAAAAGAGGGTTAAGTTTCGTTTTTTTTACTTTACTTAATAGATTGCCTCATCTCATTGTTAAGAAATAGTAGTGTCCCTATCTAACACTAACCCAAGAAAGTCAGACAGAATCCATCTTTCTTCCCTAATTAGACGATGGATTGATAAGTTAAGTTATCGATTCTCGCTTCTAGTTGCGAAATGAGCTACTAACCACTATGCGTCTATTGTATATATATTTAATATATATATATATTTGATTTACCTATCGACTCAGTCAGGAATTAAATCAAGACGGCCTTTTAACTCAGTGGTAGAGTAACGCCATGGTAAGGCGTAAGTCATCGGTTCAAATCCGATAAGGGGCTTTACTTTCTTAACTTTCTATTACTTCTTTAACTTTCTATATAGGAAAAATTTCATTCGAAAGTCTATAATTTCGAATTTTTTGAATTTCATTCTAATGAATTTCATTTTAATAATAACTAATAATAAAGTGAGAGAGTTTAATAATAACTAATAATAAAGTGAGAGAGTAATTTAGAAAATCAAATTGAACATTTTTATATTATAATACAATGAATAATAATAAGTCGGCTTTTGAATCGCCAAATAGATATTCGTTGTTTCCCTTTTTCGATAGATTAGAAATCAACAAATCCCAAAAGAAAAAGTAAGTGGACCTAACCCGTCGAATCATGACTATATCCACTATTCTGATATTCAAATTCGATAGAGATAAAATTGAAACAGTAGATTTGTTTTATTTCATATTTTTTTATTCGGAAATCTGTCGATATCTCTTATTTAATCTTCTTGTTTCTATATTTCATAGGAATATATTGCGTTCCTGCCTAGAGAAAGAAAGTCTTATTCCAAATTTTTAATACCTAAAGGGTATTTCAATATCTTGTTTTGATTCCAGAACATAACAAGAGCCTAAATTCTAGTTGTATAAGAATCAAATTGTATTAAGAATCAAAAAATCGAATCATAAAGAATGGCTTCAGATATCAATCAAATATTTCCATATTGATGCTTACAAGATGACAATGTAATGGGATGGAGGTGTAGGTGTGAGAAAGAAACTCTCATTTACAGTTTGCTATTATTTTATTTAAATATTGTATTGAATTAGATATAAATAATAAATTTTCCCTTTTTTTACCGGCATGGACATGTAGATATCAAATAAAATAGAAAAAAAGATTTCTTTATCTGAGTAATGAGTCATCTGACAATTCATGATTTAGATTCAACTACTTATTAAGAAACTAATAGCAAGAAGAAGAAACAATTTGAGTTGATGCGTTTACCTAAGTAAGGACCAATAAAATCAAATATTTTGATCTTCGAAACCAATTAAATGAAATTCTAAAGGTTAAATTTTATGGGGCAGTGCGCGAGAAATCAAATCATAAATAAATGATAGAATTTTGAGCGTCCTGAACATAATATATAACATTAAGATATATAAAGGTGTTCGGAAATGGTTGAAGTAGATGAATAGGAGGATCGCTATGACTATAGCCCTTGGTAAATTTACCAAAGACGAAAAAGATTTATTTGATATTATGGATGACTGGTTACGGAGGGACCGCTTCGTTTTTGTAGGTTGGTCTGGTCTATTGCTCTTTCCTTGTGCCTATTTCGCTTTGGGGGGTTGGTTCACAGGTACAACCTTTGTAACTTCATGGTATACTCATGGATTGGCTAGTTCCTATTTAGAAGGTTGCAATTTTTTAACCGCTGCAGTTTCTACTCCTGCTAATAGTTTAGCGCATTCTTTGTTGTTACTGTGGGGTCCTGAAGCACAAGGAGATTTTACTCGTTGGTGTCAATTAGGCGGTCTGTGGGCTTTTGTTGCTCTCCACGGTGCTTTCGCATTAATAGGTTTTATGTTACGTCAATTTGAACTTGCTCGATCTGTTCAATTGCGACCTTATAATGCAATCGCATTCTCTGGTCCAATTGCTGTTTTTGTTTCTGTCTTTCTAATTTATCCACTAGGTCAATCTGGTTGGTTCTTTGCGCCTAGTTTTTGGTGTAGCGGCTATATTTCGATTCATCCTCTTTTCCAAGGGTTTCATAATTGGACATTGAACCCATTTCATATGATGGGAGTCGCTGGTGTACTGGGCGCGGCTCTGTTATGCGCTATTCATGGTGCTACTGTAGAAATACTTTATTTGAAGATGGTGATGGTGTGCAAATACATTCCGTGCTTTTAACCCAACTCAAGCCGAAGAAACTTATTCAATGGTCACCGCTAACCGCTTTTGGTCACAAATCTTTGGGGTTGCTTTTTCCAATAAACGTTGGTTACATTTCTTTATGTTATTTGTACCAGTAACTGGTTTATGGATGAGTGCTCTTGGAGTAGTCGGTCTAGCTTTGAACCTACGTGCCTATGACTTCGTTTCCAGGAAATCCGTGCAGCGGAAGATCCGGAATTTGAGACTTTCTATACTAAAAATATTCTTTTAAACGAAGGTATTCGCGCTTGGATGGCGGCTCAAGATCAGCCTCATGAAAACCTTATATTCCCTGAGGAGGTTCTACCACGTGGAAACGCTCTTTAATGGAACTTTAGCTTTAGCTGGTCGTGACCAAGAAACCACTGGTTTCGCTTGGTGGCCGGGAATGCCCGACTTATCAATTATCTGGTAAACTATTGGGAGCTCATGTAGCCCATGCCGGATTAATCGTATTCTGGGCCGGAGCAATGAACTTATTTGAAGTGGCTCATTTTGTACCTGAAAAGCCCATGTATGAACAAGGATTGATTTTACTCCCCACCTAGCCACTTTAGGCTGGGGGTAGGTCCTGGGGGAGAAGTTATAGACACCTTTCCATACTTTGTATCTGGAGTACTTCACTTAATTCTTCTGCAGTTTTGGGCTTTGGCGGTATTTATCATGCACACTTCTGGGACCCGAAACTCTTGAAGAATCTTTTCCATTTTTCGGTTATGTATGGAAAGATAGAAATAAAATGACCACCATTTTGGTATTCACTTAATTTTGTTAGGTGTAGGTGCTTTTCTTCTAGTATTCAGGCTCTCTATTTTGG
>NW_026015572.1:0-28972 GCF_020379485.1 Brassica napus
TAGAAAAAAAATTATGTTACAATTGTTGACAACCTGAATTCTTTTATAAAGGTTTGTTGTGTTATGAGATCATATTGTATATCATCAAGAGGAATGGGTTAGCCTATGAATTAAAATGAGGTTTGGCGGAAACTCTATCTAATTGAGTGGAGATCCCAATAAATAGGTTCAGGAGACAACTAAGTCAAACTAAATCGGTCCAAAGCAGCGTAAGACTTCGGTCTATACCCAGTTCCTAGGATGATTAAACATCGCTGCATGTAAGGAATAGATGATAAGCATTTTTTTTAATGATTTGTGTCCATTATTTCGAGATATGAATGAGTAGTAGTACATGATACTCTTCTAAACAAAACTAATGGCAAATCACCTTGTGAGCGTGAAACGGAACCGTTTCTAGGAGAATAATGAAATGTTATATTCTCCAAGTTCACTCATGATTACCAGAAATGTTCACGGCCAAAATGAACACAATAGATAAATTAGTTTTATGAGAGAAGAATGAGCTGTGCTATAGCTATTATCTCGGTTCACACCAAACTCCGGAGGTTCAAGACATCATGGCCACCTCATGTTCGGTAAATCTGATAGCTATTAACAATGACTGGTTAAAGACTGAAAAATTGCTACCAACTCATCATACATGAATTTTTCTCTCATACTTTCAAAGGTCTCTTTTTTTTTCTTGAGTCATGTGTATAGAGTCATTTCTATTCATGTGGAGAATAATTACAGCAACTACTACAGTCTTCCGCTCTACCAACTATTACAGCAACTGATGGGATCCGATGCATTAGTGCTGGTATGATCGCACTTTTTTTTTATTGTAACAACTCGCCCCTTGGGACCTACTCACCATGTGGACCCCAGGTTGGCCCTGCAGGGCATCGATCCTAACCTCTCATATCGAACCCAAGATCAAGTGGTAACAGCTTGTCCTGTGAAAAAATTGTTAAATGGTAAGATTTTGAGTTCGAGTAGCGGCAAACGCACCAATAACTTACATAAAAGAATTAGTGAAAACTAACATATTAGGGATTAGAATCAGTGCTTTACAGGGTCAGTCTCGAGTCCACAGACGGACAGATTCCATGGGGCGGATTGTTACAAGTTGTACAACACTTCTTTCACCTATTAATTTCCTATGTTCAACATTCGTAAACCAATTTGGTGATAAACTTAATTACCTCCAAACAATTTTTACTACTTTGATGACAAAAAAAAACCAGAATCACAATAGTCTTCTTTTGTACACACCAGAATCACACAACTTAAAACATCAAATTACTGAATTTAAAACAACTTAAAACATCACACCAAAAAAAAAAAAACAACAAACCCGTCCGTCACCCAACTTAAAAAAAAAACCCCATTTGTTGCACATATCACCCATTCAAGAGTTTATCTTCCGGCAGTTCTTCCTGATCTCGCCATTCGAACCCATCAACGGAGAGATATTCCCCATCTTGATCATAGACTCTGCAAACTGGAGAAAAAAAACTTCTTGATCCTGTGCATACGTTATTACAAGCCCTCTCGATATATCATTACCGCTGAATAAAATCTGGTCCGAGTACAACAAGCCCATATTCTTTATCAAGTTAATGAAGTAGTTGTTATCGAACTTTGCCGCAGTAACCATGTCCAGCACCGAGAGGTTCTCCTCTCCTCCAGCTATTGGGCAGCTTTTCCGCAAGTTAGCAGCGAAGGATTCTTCTAGTGTAATGTCTGGACGACCGTCACCGGATTGATTGTACAGCCTCTGTCTGAAACTCGTGCATCTGGAGAAGCCAATGGTGTGACTCCCTAAGAACAAAGAGTTAGTATGGAATGGTCAGAGACAACCTTGAGCTAAAGCTCATGAAGTTCAAAGCCAAATTATGGTTTCTTCGATGGTGTTGCGTGTAAGGGAAGCTTACCGGAAAGAGCAACAAGATCAGTGACATCTAGTCCGTGACGGTTGAATTTTCTCAGAATTGCCTTGAAACTGTCGTTTGATGCAGGGATGTTGCTGTTCGAACCACTCAAGCTTGCATTGATCGAATCTCTTCTTCCTAATGGGACGACCCAGCTTGGACCTCCGCTCTGGATGAAGATCAAAGCCGAAATTAGCTCATATTTCATATATGTTTTTTTTTTCCAAACAAGGGAGATGACTTACAAGAACAGAGGAGTCTCTAGCGGCTAGGGTGAGAACATCAGCGCAAGAGACCGTTCCCGGGCATTCTTTCTCAAGTTGGGCTTTGATCTGGTCAATAACCTCGAAGCCACGAACCGATTGGCTATTGAAAACCGAATTTTTCTCACTCACTATTCCGCCAATGCTGTCAAGAAGCAATGATCCATCACAACCCTGCATATCATAGTTACCTTCCTCATTAAGTCAAGTAACTAACTTAATAAACAAAAAAAAACTGAACAAAACAGTCATGATAATGAAGTCTCATCAAGGAAGCAGCCATTCGTGTCTCTGTAGCAATAGTTGTTGCGAGAACATCAATCACAATGTCTTCGACTTGCGGGCATGAGTGGGCGTAAAAATCAGGCGATAATTTGGTTCCATATTCGATGGTGTAAAGATAAAATCCCAAAGGGCAAATGAAAAGAAGAAGAAGAAGAAAAGCACAGCATTCTTTCATTATGTTCAAGAAGAGGAAAAAGGATGCTATGAGATGATGAAGGTGTGTCTCTACTTATAGAAAAAACGTTGAAGTAGGTAGATAGTCTAAAGAATAAGACTATTTTGTTAAATTTGACTACTTATCCGAACTTGAGTTTGAAAAGGAAAAAACAACGGATCACTGAATTTTTTAATATATGAAAGTTGATATTTGGTTATGTTTTTTCAAGTGACTTTGCTAATAATAAAGTCCTAAGACTTTCCTGAGAGTAGGAAAGACGAGTTTTAGAAGATTCTAACTACTTCTTTGACCAAAAAAAACAATCTCGTTGAAATCTTTGTTGACATGTGAACACTTACCTGTAAAGAAATCAAAGAAAGGAAGTTTTTGACTGGTTTGATTTGGAATCTTCCAAGAGCTGTTTAAGAAGCTTAAGGGCTTCATGGTGCATCGAATTGCTCTTGAACAATTCCAACAGTGCAGAGTAAATTTTACTTTTCATGAGAATCTCCTCACAGATGTTGACGTCACAGTAGTTGACACCCTTTAATAAATCTACAGCAGCTCCAGACTGGCCAGTGTGAAGAAGTGCTTGGAGAAGAGCTGTGTCAAGGATCGCTGCCATCTCCCTGGCACCTGAGTTAAGTGGGAGGATCACACCACGTCCCTGCAGAAAAAAAAAACTTCTTCAAACCTCAACAAAAAAAGTAGTGAAGAATCAGATATTACCTTGTTGGACTTCATAGACTTGCCAACAGCATCTGAAATGACCTCTTCTGTTCCTTCAGAAGTAGCCTTCTCTATAATACCAGGTCTCCTCTTCTACAAGTACTTTATAAGAGCCATCAGAGTGTTGTGACTCATTTTCTTAGATTCAAGAGCTGCATTGCCTTCAGATTCCAAGTAATATCTTGGAGACGAAGACTCCATATCATCTGAAATGCCGGATGAGCCTCTATAAAGAGATGCTTCATCCACCATCTTATCTGGTTGAGGAATCATTGTTGTTTTAGGAAGAATAATGGACGGATACATGGAGAGTACATGCGTGATGTCTACTTGAGATGCTAGGAAGTGTTCCATGGCTTCCTCATAGCTCCCGTTCTCAAAAAAATAATGAGCGAATCTGTATCATGATAAAGAGGCAAGGAATATAAACATAAAGATTCCCATTTACCACTGGGTAAATATTGAAGTTATGGCTTTTTAATACCTTGTATGAATCGAACTCTCTTTCGCGGCTCTTAGGCTTGAGTCTTCAGGAGGGAGTAACTTGCATAGGGCTAAGGCTTCCTCAAAGTTTCCTGAAGCTGTTAACTGCACAATCTGCGATGACACTTAGATTTCTCAGAAAAATTCAAAAGCCATCTGATACGAGTTAAAGCAAAATTCTACATTATTGAAAAATAGAATCATATTTTCATCATCTCCTGCGGTTATTACCCGAACCAAACTTGCCGAACCGGACCGACCCGTAAAGTTTGGTTTTCAGTTAGTTCGGTTTGAAGGTTCGGTTCAGTTTGGTCTTCGGTTCGGTAATCGGTTAGTTCATTTTAAAAAGAAAATTCAAACAGTATCAATTTTAACGAAATTCCAAACCGAAATAACCAAAAAAATTGAATATTATTCAATATAACCGAAAAATTTAACCCAACTAACTACAAAATCAAAAACTTTGGTAAAAGCTTTTGAAACCAAACTAACAGAAAGCCGAACCGAACCAAACTGAATTTTTTCGATCGACCCGAACTAACAGAATAAACCAAACCCGCAGGCCTAAGCAGTAGCAAGAAACATCAAATATTAACAGAGCTAAAGTAAATCACCTGGGCCCCGATAGAAACAGGGAAGAGAACATGAGCAGAGTTATCCAAATCAACAATCACAGCACTGTTGCTCTTGTCAAGGTGCCGAATAATTTGGAGCACAACTGTCTGTATTAAAGGATAAGGGCTTCGTAGCAAGCGAACCTAATTAAAACAAAGGCATAATAAGCGAATAACAGTTTTCTAGAAATGCAAAGAGAACCAAACTGTCTTCTCCTAGAACTTTACATACCTCAACTCGTCTAGGAAACAAGGCTATTGCATACGGGTTCTGAATGACAATAGCCGTTGGAGCCTCTGACCAGCAAATCCTCTCCGTCTGAAGTAGCTTCCCATTTTGATCAACAAAAACTCCAATGTTCTCCTACAATACAAAGAAGAAACTAATCAAACAACACTCCAAAAAACATCCTCAAGGCAGATGCTACAACAACATTCACCTTCCCCAGAGAAGTTCACCAATAATGTAAAGATTTCACAAGAGGAGGAGAAACTCTACTAGAAGGAAACACCTCAGAGAGTGTCCCATTAGCAGTGTTAAGTATCACATACTCTTTCCTAATCCCTAAGCAAATGTTGTCACCACACCAAGAAATGGACTTTGCAGTATCAGGAACTCCAAAGTCTCTCACTTCTACAAACCCTCTTCCTCCTGAACAAACCCATCATCAGAAAACAACTCTTCTTAACTAAAAATCCAAACTTTCAATCCAATGTGTACTAGACAGGGAGACAAAACACAACTGAAAAGCTCAGACACAACTAAAAATCCAAACTTCCAATCCAATGTGTAGACAGGCAGACAAGACACAACTCAAAGCTCCGAGACATACAGGCAGACAAGACACAACTAAAAATTCAGACACAGAGGAAGTCTCAACGGTCGTCCCACGAGTAGGCGTTCGCGCCTTTCGCTTTGGTGATCACAGCGACTGTCTCCAAGTTAGGAAGTTTATGAAACGCAATTGACTCAGAGAGAGAGAGACAGAAGCAGCTCTCTTGAAGCTAGAACCTTCATGGACACGATAGGTTTCTTAGAGAAGCCAGAGACGGTCGTCTCGAGGACGTAAGGCTCTTGACGCAGCGCAGAGGCGGAGGAGATGTAACTGAGAAATGAGAGATGAGAATCAAAGCTGAGAACAATAGGATCATCAACACTGACTCAAATAATTTACCAAGGAAATTTTTTTATTACAACAAATTTCGTTGAGCTTGAACTTGAATTCACTTGTAGATGAGAACGGAGATGATGATTTGAGAGTCAATTGTGCATTCGTTAAAAAAAAAAAATTGTGAAAATTATGAAAAAAAAAAAAAATTAAATAAGAAAAAATGCTCCCGGCGGGGCTCGAACCCGCGACCTTCGGCTCATAAGACCAACGCTCTAACCAACTGAGCTACGGGAGCTGTTTCGATAACTAATGTACATATATATATATCACATTGGTTTCATTATTTCATGTTTAATATGATAGAGCATGAATTTAAATTTTAACTGAATTCATAATATTTATTTATAGCTATGTAATGATTTTCATTTTTGCATTTATAAATTTTAAATAGTTAAACTTATTTCTACATTTTAAAAAAATACACACTGTACTTTCCATCAATAATAAAGTTTTATTTTACTATTAATAAAAATAGAATATGAATAGAGTTTAGGGGTGTTCAATCCGGATATCGGTTCGGTTTCGGTTCGGTTTTTTTCGGTTTTCGGTATTTCGGTTAGTAAAATATAACTACCATTCTAAATCCATATTTACTTCGGTTCGGTTCGGTTTATATACCGTCGGTTTTCGGTTTATTCGGTTTTATACCAAAAAACATAATTATTTTGTTTGAGATCATATAATATGAATTTTAGAGTCATATTGTCAACACACTCATTTATTAAAAACCTATTACATGTTCAAATAAATGAACAAAAAAGTAAAAATGCTTCTACCATCAAATAAAATAATCAAATCTATAACTAAAATCAAAGCTTGAAATTTTGAAAATAAAAATATGAAACAAAAGAAAAGTTTTTTCACTCTTCCATATTTAGTGTTCATTAAAGTCATGTTTTTTCAATTGAAAAATTTCCATTAATTATTGTCCATCAAATTTATAATCTTCATATTAATTTAGTGAAGACTAAAATAAATCAAAAAGATCAAAAAAGACTTAGAAAATAAGATGTCTGAATTGCGATGTATTGTTATTTAGTTATAGTTCAAGTGTTTTACAAATTAAGATTTTTTATTACTATAAAATCATGGTAATAATTATTAACACAAATTTAAATTATGTAACAGATAGATTTTCATGTATTGTTATAAAATAGATACATATTTACATGTTTCTACTTTTAATCGGTTTTGTTCGGTTTATTCGGTTTAATCGGTTATATACCAAACCATATCCAAATCCTACGGTTTTTAGAAAATTATATCCATTCGGTTTATATGGTATATACCAAAACCAAACCATATTATCTATTTCGGTTCGGTTCGGTTCGGTACGGTTCGGTTTTACCATATTGAACAGCCCTAATAGAGTTTTAAATTTTGTGTTTAAAAGCTTTAGATAAACATGATACTTAATAGCCTTTCAAAGCTCATCTTGACATATAACTTTAAAATATTGTAATATAAGATAGATCTGTTCAGAGCAATATTTCATTAGAACGCATGACTAAACTTTAAAAAATAATCATAAATAAAAGGATAACTCTGATAATTTCAATTAATAAACACAAAACAATTACACACGGTAAAAATATTCTCACACACGCATACAACATTCATGACAAGGAACGCCTCTGTTAATTATAACATTAAAAAAGTCTTTGGCTCACTAAGCAAAGACTTGGATGGAACCTTATTAATTCTCTAAGTAAACATCACCATTTTATTGGCTCTTCTTCCACGAGAATAAACCTTCACTATTCTTGTTTATGTGTGTATGTATATATGTCTCAGCTAGCTGCTGATGCAAGAGAAGTGGCTGGCTCAGGAACAACATCGGCTGGAGAGAAACCGTTTGGTTTAGGATACTGTTTCTCCTCCAGTCCCCAAAACTTTGCTGTTTTGACATCATCTTCACACATTTGTTTTGAGAACTCCTCATGATCATACTCTAGTGTTGCTTCTCCTCCAAACTCCTTGGGAAGATTCTCAACATCAAAGTGTGATGTCATCAGTTCATCACTTGTTTTGTCTTTAGGGTACACAAACTTGACCTTTTGAGCTGTACATGGGTCCAAGAAGTACTTAACAGCCTACGTACAGGGATAAGAGTAGGTAAATAAATGACTCTTTTCAAAAACTTTTAAAAAGATTAAAAAACATTTTGATGAATGTGTAATGACTCTTTACCCTGTATACTGCTTGGAAAAGTCTTGGTGGATTGTAGAGAAAGGCGATACCGAGTCTCTCAGGGTAATGATTCTGTAGAATGTAGACAATCTCACGTGTTGTTTTCATAGGAACATTAGCAGCCATAGACCAACCAGTGAAATCAATGAGCCAAGACATTTGTTCTTGTCCCTTGGGAAGATTGAGGATTGCATTTTCAAGAAGATAGACCAAATGCTTGATATTACCTTCTGCTGATGTTGAGTTCTGTTTTACAATATCAAGAGTTTTTAAAACTAACGAAAAATATTTTTAAAATAGTCAAATATGTGAAAATGCGCTTATTTACCTGTAATGCTGGTCTCATTATAAGCACTACTCTGCCTTGTCTATCATGAAAACTAGCTCTTGAAACTTTACCGGTCTCACCTTCATGTGCTACTTGATTCTGGAGAGAATTAAAAACAAGATTTACTCGTAAAATATACAAAATCATTGAATATATGAGCAAAATAGAGTTAAATCTGTTAGCAAAAAAAAAAAGGAGAGTTAAATTTACCCAACGGATCTCTTGAGGTTTGTATGTTGATCTCCACTTGAGAGTCTCCTCAAGCATTTTCTTGGCTTTCTCCACATTCCAGTTTCGAGCAGCCAAATATCTCCTCAAGGAAGCATCAGAGCAGAACACTAAACTTTGTCCAGAGAGCGGCCCTATCGCAGATCTCAATTCTCTAACCTGAAATTTTGTAGGCGTAAGACTTTTGAAGTTATATTAATGAGAGAAAAATACAATAAAGATTCTTGTATACCTTGTTATCATGCTGAGAACCATCATCAAGTTGGTGCGCATTCCTTCTCTTAAACATGTTTAGTTAACAATCTTTTAATCTCTAACGAGAAAGCTTCAAAGCCTAGAAATGGTAAATTATAGTTATGATCCAATAGGAGCTAGATTAGATTCAAGAATCAGCAAGAGGATAGTTTGATCGGCTATTAATAGAAAAATAATAATCTAACATCTAATACGGGATCAAGAATCCATTCTAGTTTACCTGACTAATAAAGATTCTACAAAGTTTTTGTCAATAATTCAACTTTGAAGAAACTCTCTAGAAAATCACAGGCCTTCTCGAAACGTATTATAATTCAAAGCATTTGTTACATATATTTTGACTTTTTAAGATCGCAAACTTCTTGGCCGAGAGAGACTTGGAAATGGTACACAGCTTTCTAGAGTTTTAGAACGAACTAAAAAAACGAAGTTGAAAACGCAAAGAGGATCTAACCTGATAATAAGGATCTCTTTGTATGAGTGATCGAGAGTCGAGAGAGAACGAAAGAGAGAGAGGTATCAATGGGGTTTGGTCGTCACGCGAGTATCATTCCCACTTTAAAAGGACTTAAAAGCATGAAACGTGGGAAAAGACATTAACCAATTTATGTGGCATTTAAAATTAATACGTTTTATTAATTAATAAGTTATATATTGATATTCGAAACTTTTTTAAAATGGGCATATAGTATGTGTTTTATGTTCATGTGAAAGGCCAACTGTTGGTAAATTATAAATAGTAGTACTATTTAATTTATTTTTGTATAATTAATTTTCAGTTTTTGGCGTTTGTTTGTTTGACCAAATATATAAGATCTGAAACGATTATTATTGTAAGAGACAAGAGATCCGAAAATCGTGCAGTAATAAGATTTGGTGATTTTACAAAATACATAAAATGTGGGAACTCCCTAGATCTAATGGTTAATTAAAATTCATATGAAAGCCTAAGTTACAAAAACAAAATCCATTACTAAATTTATACTAGAGATTGACATGCGCATCTGCACGGTATTGGTTTAATACTAAAGGAACAATCCGTATCTAAATAGATAGTCAAATGTTCATGCTTAACTGATTATATAAACTAATAACTATTTCTATGTGTTTGCTAAATTAAGTGAAATAAAAAAAAAAGTTTTTAGTAAAATAATTATATGTAGTGAAAAATTAAGTAACAATAAATTTAATTTTTTTATTATTTTGATTTAAGTTAGTATTTTATTTACAAAACATGTCTTTAAGTTATGTTTTTGGTTACGTAATTTTTCACCGATTAAAACTAAAAAAAATTTTTAGTAAAACAAACTAAACCGAACAACGCTTAACCATATGCAAAACTCAATTAATTTACATTTTTGATTTTATAATTGACACAAATTAATGTTGATTAACTAATAAATAAAAATATACACTATTATTATTATGGTAATATAATTAATGATGTTATATATTGTTAAGTTAATATAATTAATGAAACTGTTAAACTGAATAAAATATAGAAATACAATTAATGTAATTATATTAATGAAATTACTAAAAATATAATATATTTTTTATATTTCTATCTATTATTTCCAAACATTTCTTATTTATACTATTATACATGTTTCCAAACAATGTCAAAAAGTACTTTAATTTTAATAATTTAGATAGATTAATGAAAACAAATTGATATTAAAAATATATGATATAGATAAAACTATTTTTCATGAAAAAATGATAAAATATACAGTGAAAAAAATCCATTACTAATACAATTCACATTGAAAAGGAAATCTTCTTTCACGTTCGAAGAACTCTTATGTGTTGTCTTTTTATTTATTTACGTTCATTATATGTCTTCCATCTTCGTCAATTGTGCCACGATCTAGAAGATCTGAAGAAGTAATTAAAGTTAAAAAAAAAGCTTAACAAGTTCGCTACCTTGTAAGAAAGAAAACCTATTAATTTTTATATTAATAATGTGGAAACCACTCTTTCATGCGTTAGGTAGACAAATAAAAAGAGTCCAGAAAAGACGACATCAACCAATAATAATAATATAAATATAAATGTAACGTTTTACTCGAACTATTGATTTAGAAAACATCAAAGATTCGGTTTAGAAACATAACCATGTGCGTATGATGATATAATTAGCATACTCTTTATGTTTTTGATTAAATCAGCATCATTGACATTGGACATTATTTGGACCAGTTATTATTAAATGGCATAAAAATACACCATGTGACGTTGATCCGAGCTTATCACTTTCTTAGTTTATTACTCTTTATAATCTGTTTTACCGAAAAATAATATACAATATATTGATCGGTCATCTCAAGAATCATACAAGTATATACTGGGAACAAGATTATTGTTTACTGTTATATTCATCTTCTTATAATTCAAAAAACAGCTCATCAGGGAAGTTAAAAGATCATCGTCAATTGTTTTTATTGCCACATTGAGACTTTAGCGACGTCTACAACTATGGAGTGGTCATTATGGAGGCTAGAGCTGATCACATGAGAAAATACATAGCCATGCCACATTCCCAATAACATTTCTGAATAATACGATGCCTTCTTACCTAAACCAGCTCCACGAAGAATACTACAGAAATAATAATGTATCACTATCGTTCGCTTAAGGTACTTGTGTGAAATTACTTTGGACCTTAACCCTAAACGTTTTGTATGTGTCATTGTTGTTTATATGGAACAACCTCGAAGACCAAAAAGTCAGATATTTCTATAGAGAATTTGTCACCAGATTTCGTTAATAATCAAACTTTGAATCTTCTCAAGGCGTATACAATAATTTCTCTAGAAAATCACACATCTCCCAACTCATAGTCTAAACTTCTAGAAAAGAATGAAATACGTTTGTGAAGAGAGACCAAGACATAAGTTGACAGGCAAAGATTTAGTAAAGAACAACAAAACAAGGTATGAATTTTAAACAGACGAACTCAAAATCACGAAGCATAGACAAAGATCTTTAGTTACATTACATACATATATATATATATACACTATTAATCTATTAGTAGAGCAAACTGTTCGGAGGGATGGGGAGAGAGGAAATAGATTAATGGACTTTGGCCATCACTCGGTTGTCATTCTTATAACCAGAAAACAAACTCATTAATAAAGTTTAAGGTTTTAGTTGGGCAGATAGGGCCATCAATCGTTGTTATTGCCATATCGAACTTTCAGTATTCATTGTTGCCCCTAATGCAACTAGTGTATATCATATCATCATGGGTTTACCCATGATGGGTAGCTACGGCCAGAAAACCCCTAATCTCTTTTTCTATAGTGGGTTTTCCTCCGTCTAAATTTGGAATGTATATTTTCTTGTTGGTGCTTTTACTACAGTTTTTAAAACTCTTGGGTGTTTGGTTGTAACTGACCAATATTTTCAGCTGTTAATGTTCAAAAAAAAAAAAAAAAAAATTCAGCTGTTGGTGCTTTTCAGTTAATTTGTCTGGTGGAACAACATGATCATTTGCATTCAAAGGTAGCAGGTTCAAATCATTAACTTTTATGACTTTTGTATTAAACTACATATACAGGCCCAAAAATGTTTTTGTTGATTCCAGCATATTACAAAAGGACGTACTGACCCCAAAACTTATTTTTTTTGAATGAATGCAAGACCCCAGGACAACTTCACGTATACATTAGGCAAAAATTCATCTCTTTTTGTGTGACCCTACGAGGATAAAGTCCTTGTCAGCAGCTTGCAATCCAAGTCACATAGTTGATCATCGCCATTACTTGACTGATGACCAGTTGTCTAGTCCCTCCGTCAATTGCCAAATCAAAAGTAAATATTTTTCTTGTCAGCAATTCCGTTTTAGCATACCCTATTAATAAGTGCAAAAACACTAATAGATCATGACTAAAGTGGATTCTAAATTACGTTCACGAAAAAGAGGTGAAAAGATTAGGAAGTAGACAGATCTGGGTGGATTCGAACCACCAACCTCTCATAACGAGAGCTCTACCATTTTGAGCTTACAGATCTATTAACACGAACCTGGCCAAGTTAACATGAAGCTCTCTGTACTGGAAGGATCCTAATGAAAAAAGCATATCCACAATAGTGCGACACAAGGATCAGACCATCACTTCGACATAATTGTATAATTTCATTAGAACTAACGCTGCAAGTGAAATTAAAGGCCAATGCACAACTTTTTCTTTTTTAACTGCCTACATCAAAATAACAATACAAATTATTATGCACAAGTCCTTATGCAAAATACAACGTAAGATTTTCGCTAAATATTCGATGGTTCCTTTAACGTGCCAACAATGAAATACTCTTTTTCAACAAAGAAACACTGTATCTAATTTTACATACAAAAAGTCAGACAAGTTACTTGATTTAAGATACCTCATTGCTTCAACATGAACACACTCGTGCGCTCGATTTATCCACTGCTAACATCGCATCGATTATTAAGGAAGATGGCGATACCTCCAAGGTCTTCTATCACCAGAGCCATTAGCTCTATGAAAAACATAGATATAATCATACAAGACAACATGCTTACAGTATTGGCAAACTGATGGGACTCTTAACGTACTTCTTTGTATTATATACTATAAAAGTGGATACATGTTGCTAAAACATTGTGCTTACTAAAAAATAACTAGCCAAGTATGTATATAGCTTCGTTACAGAAGTTGAAAAGTGCTTGATATAGCAAAATTAAAGTCGATTTGGAGTTATGATAGGTTATATAATATGAATAAACTCAAACTTAATGTACCTTTGCCTCTGTGGAGTATGTTGGATTTAGATATGGCAGCGTTAGACTCCAGATCCGATCAATCGTAATGATAGGAATCGATTCAAAATATGTCTGTGTCGAGAGATATTTTGGTGAATTGAGATCAAAGGGATGAGAGAGAGAGAGAGAGAACAAGACACAAAGGTGAGGGGAGAACCCGGGCTAAAAAAAAGTGCCCCGTGCGAACTCCCCTAACCAACACGAAACAATTATTTTTATTATTATTTAGTGTGTGACCTGCCATGCAAGCGCACCTGTCATGGCAAAGGTCGGATGACAAAGATGCTAATCAGAACTCAAGCCTAATCCATCAGGCTATATCGTCCTTAACAAACATCTTATACATCCTTCATACTCATTATCAATTCACATATCTCAATCCTCTCCCCTCTTCTTCAATTGCTCCTCCCGGACTCATCCTCACCTCAGCATATCACGGATCCGACGAACCTAGCTTGCCGAGATCATGATGCGAGATCAGATCTGAGAATAATCAACAGATAAAGAATATTACAAACGAATTCAATCGAATCAAACATCAGATCCAGCTACGATAGGCTTAGTTACCAGCTCTTCGACCGATCGTCGGAGATCTCAGCAGCTAAGATCCGTCTTCTGGATCATGAATCAAACCGGAGCTACCAGATCCATTGTGTATACGACGCCGATTCGAAGATCGACGGCAGAACTGAATCGGAGAGTCTTCCAATACGTCATCAAATCGACGTAACGGAGAGATCTAGAGAAAAGCGATGAACGAAAAGCTTAAAGAGATAACGATAAAAAAAAGCGGGTATGAGAACCAATGAGATCAAGGCGTGTTTTTATACAGAGTGTTGGGACTAATGGACGGACGAGATGGAATAATTCGATGGTACGATCAACGGTTGAGATGTGATCTCTTGGGGGTGAGGTTACGTGTTTAGTGGCGTTTTTAATGAGAGGTGGTTGTTTGTACACAAGAGAAAAATAAATTTAAGACGTTTTATTAGGACATGGACAGCTAACCTATGGGGTCGTTGACTTCGTTGGCGTTTTACCGATTCCATGCGTCTTAACTAAGCACGTTTTCTTTATTTGACTCAGAGATTAACAACGGCCCACAAAAGTATTTGGGCTATAATTAAGCCCAGGATAAAACCTCGGAAGCGGCCGAAGGAAGATTCAATCATTCAAACACATAATAGGGTAGTTATGTATCATCTCCAAGAAATGACACAGATTGTTTAATTGTTTCCAAGAGATCATATGCTTTTCCCTATTTGTTAGCTTCATCGCCGACATTAGAGCCACGTCGAACCGACCGACCGCTATCACTAAACTACTAGCTAGCCCGCATTCCTAGCTACTTAGTACCCTTCTTTCGATGATATCAAAGCGGACTCCCCCTCCCCATTCACTCCCCCTCCCCATTCATTAGATAGAAAAGATCGCTAATATTTTACTTAGAGTATCCGCTTAAGTGAGAAAAGGAACTGCCAGCTCTCTTCGCCTGAATGGAGACATCAAACCCTCGAACCGTCATTCCAGGATTTGCAGTCTGATACTTTCCATTATGTTACAAGCTCACTCTCTTCAAATTCATTGTGTAATGGCAAAAGTACCAGCTCGATTTTGATCTGAGAGGAAAAAAGGCTCATTCTCTTTGGCTAATACTTGGCCACTGTTTGCTAGTAATTGGCGATTTGCGAGTCGTTGATCATAAATTATTAACAAATACTAAAAATGTGCGCTGAACGTGACCGTTAATTTAAAATTTGATGAAAGCCACACACACAAAGAACATCGCAAACACTAAAAGACTGGTGATTTATGAGTCGTTGATCATAAATTGTTAACAAATACTAAAACTGTGCGCCAAACGTGACCGTTGGCTTATGATAAAAGCCACACACAAAGAACATCACAAACGCTAAAAGAGAGTGGCAAACGAAAAGAAAAACACAAACACACTAAACGGTGCCGTTCTCACCTTTTGTTTTATTATCACCATCTCTTTGGAAAAGCGCTTCAATCTCTTCAAGCGACTTACCTTTCGTCTCCGGCATTAGGAAGAAGAAGAAGTTCCACGCCACCGCCGCAACTCCAGCGAACATAAAGAACGCTCCTCCAGTGGTTATCGCCCTAGTCAGCGACAAAAACGACATAGACACTGTAGCATTCATCACTCTATTCACTGCAACGCCAAGACTTGCTCCTTGCGCCCTAAGCTTCAACGGGAAAACCTCAGAGCTGTACACCCAAGTTATCGGCCCAAGCCCAATAGAGAAAACCGCTACAAAACTATAAGCAGAGACTATACTCAATACCAAAGCCCAAGCTAGTTTCCCGCCAGAGTTTTGTGCCATCGTGAGCCCAAACCCTAACATCGTCAACGCACAAACCATTCCTCCAACGCTGGTCAACAAAAGCTTCCTCCGACCTACCTTGTCAAGCAAGAAAGTCGCTGTTAAAATAAATGTCGTCTTCATGATTCCGACACCGATTGTAACCAAGAAAAGCTTGTCTTTAGCCGTGATCCCTGCTCTCTTAAAGATCTTCGGACCGTATAAAAGCACGGCTTCGATACCCGTCGCGTGCTGGAAGAAATGAATCCCTAACGCAGTCAAAAGAACTCGTCTTACCGCAGGTGTTGGTCTTAAGATTAGCTCTTTCCACACTCCTTCACCGTGAGTCTTCTTTTTCTCCATCTTCACGACCTCTTCTTCGCAATTTGCGTCGATTCCAGCAGCTGTTTTGATGTCTTTAAACCGTAGCTCAGCTTCTTCAGGCGAGTTCGATACTAACTTCAGTATCTTCTTGGCTTCTCCGAGACGGCCTTGTAAGACCAACCACCGTGGAGACTCCGGCATTTTCAAGATCCCTAACGCTAGCACTAGCGACGGGATCGCAGCTATGCCGAGCATCAGCCTCCAACCGATATGCATTGGTAACTTGGAGAAGAAGTAATTGACTAGGTAACCTAGTAAAATCCCTATACTGATGCAAAGATGAGGTAGAGAAGCTAAGAGTCCTCTGTGTGAAGCAGTTGCTATCTCGGCTGAGTAAACTGGAGCAACCATTAGAGCAAAACCGACGCCGAGACCGGCTGTGCATCTACCGGTTAAGAGAATGGGATAATTTAGACCCCAACCCATTAGTACTGAGCCTAACATGAAGAGTATTGAGGCCAAGACGATTGTGAAACGACGTCCGATTATGTCTGAGGTTCTTCCGGCGAGCAATGATCCGAAAAGGGCACACAGGTTGAGGATTCCGGTGAGAACTTCGATCTGAACTTCGTTAGTCTTTAGATCTTCTTCAATAAACACCATTGCTCCACTCATAACACCAGTATCTATACACATACCAAATATACAACATCTTATCAATTCTTGGATCATTTAAAAAAAAAAATTATAAGTCCTATCAAATCAAAGACAAAAATTGTAGAGAACGTATATATTTAAAACAATAAACTTATAGATTTTGGATACCCCAGATTAATAAAAAAAAAACAATAAACTTGACATAGAAAAAAAGGAAACTAAGACATTTTGTCGAATCTAGCAAATATTTAAATCTTAGCCTCTATAATTTTAAAATTACTAGAGATAAACGCTTTGTATATGTGTAGAGTTGTGAACAAATGTTTTTCTATCAGCCTTCCAAATTAAAATTCCAATAATATTCAACAAAAATGTTAGTTTTGGAGATTTTTTATGATACACTTACCGTAACCAAAGATGATGGAGACGATGGAGGCGACAATAGAACACTGAAGAGCGTATCTATTAACTCCGGGTGGCTTTTCATTGGTCGGCTTCTCGACGGGATCCGGATTCTTGCTGGAGATGACCTGATCTTCCATGATTAATTTATCACCACGTTATCAGAAAATATTGCAAACCAACTATAGAGTATACAGACTTTATCTCTGTCTCTCCGAGTTAGAAGCCTGTATCTGAAAGTTAGTTATGAGTTTGGTTCACAATATCTTTTTCTCACTACCAAAGAAGATTCGTTGATTATATATAGAAAAAACTTATGACGACATAAGACAGTACTCGTCAAAGCCACATGCTTGAAAGAGGGGGTTTAGTTATTTGAATATCAAAGGACAAAACTCTTCCACACATCTTTGATTTATATTTATAGAAATTTGTTTTGTGGAAAAAGATACTTAAGACCCGATCAATGATTCTAATTACAGACCCTAACTACATGTGTAATAAGAATAAACAGCTTGACTAGACTCAAAACTTGGAACTCTCAGGTGTCTAACTTGCCAAATACTAATTAACTTTTGATTTTGATAAGAACGTATCTGAAACCAAATGTAACGTAAACTCTGACAAGCTAAGATTTTTCTTTTTTGTAATTTAATGAAAAGATATGGGTACACACGAGTCCACTATTATTGGATTAATAACAATTTTTAATATCTGTTTTTTTGTTTTATCCTCGTGAATATTTATAAATTAGGTGTTTTGCCCGCACATGCGGGCATAATCTTTTTAATTTTTTTCTTAATTTTCATAGTAGAAAATATTATTTTCAGATAATAACATAATATATATATAAGAATTGTCTTTTTAAAAATATTTTTTATTTTAACACTTTATCTTTATACAAACTTTTACATAATTGATATTAAATTTAAATTTTTTTATATCTTAATTTTTTAACTTTTATAATAAAAAACATTATTTTCAGATAACAACACCATATATATATATAATAATTATCTTCTTTTTTTTTTGAAAAAACATTTTTTATTTGACAAATTTATCATAATTTACAATTATCTAATAAAAACATATAAATCTAATATTATTAACATAAATTCGTTTAAATTATTTTAAATTTTTATAGTAGAAAACATTATTTTTAGATAACAATACAATATATATAATAATTATCTTTTTTTGAACATGTTTTTATTTGACAAATATATCATAATTTACAATTATCTAATATAACATATAAATCTAATATTATTAACATAAAATTTATTTTTAAATTTTATAGTAGAAAACATTATTTTCAGATAACAGCACAATATATATAATAATTATCTTTTTTTTACATGTTTTTATTTGACAAATTTATCATAATTTACCATTATCTAGTATAACATATAAATCTAATATTATTAACATAAATTTCGTTTTTAATTATATATAAAAATTCATTAAGGGTAGTATAGATATTAACCGCTCTGTTATAAGTTCTTTGTACCATATATTCATTATACTAAAATAATCTTAAAATAACTCAATATTCTATTTTTAATTATATAATTAAAATAATTAATTTAATTAATATTTAATTATATAATTTATGTTTTTTAATTTTTTACTAAATGACTTTTTCAGATAAGAATACAATATATATATAGATATTATCTTTTTTTAATTATATTTTTAGTTTTTGGATAACTCAATATTCTATTTAAATTACTTAATTAATAATTTTATATGATTAATATTTAGTTATATAACTTATGTTTTTAAATTTTCACTAAAAGACTTTTTCAGATAACAATACAATATATATATATATATATATATATATATATATTATCTCTTTTTTAAAATTATATATTTTTAGATTTTGGATAATTCTTACTATTATTAATTTGAATATATTATCTAATCAAACAAATTTAAATTTCATTTTTATTTTTAATTTATTTATACATTTTATTCATTAAGGGTACAAACGATATTAACCACTTTAACTTTTAACGTGAGAGCTCGATTCCAAAAATTTACTTTGCAAATAATAGTATAGATTTATGTCACAGTGTAAAACGGCATGATGGAGTTCATTTAAATAATTTTTACAGTTTAAATTTAGATAAATTAATGGAAGAGTCAAGTGACTAATTTGGATTTATGAAAATTTTAAAAGGTTCGATTGATTAGACTTTGAATCATGGGAAAAGACAAACATGTTTTGCTTAATTAAGTAAACAGGAAAAACATAGCACGTAATTAGGTAAGCGATAGTGAAATTTTAAAATATTAATTAATATCATATCATCTTTATATGTAGTTAAAATGTCATGTTAATTATTCATAATACTAATTAAGTATAGTTTTCCGTATTTATGTTTCCGATACATGCGAGTAATAAAAGTTGGCATATAGTTCATGCTGTTTAACATGATACTAACCGAGAGTATTAGACAAAATGATCACACGGTTATGAATGGAACAAGTGAAATAACCATGTGTGATTTTTTTCATAATTAACCTAGATCAGTAAGACGAACCCTCGATAAAGCAAAACTCATCGCTCATTAAACACTTGGCTTACCTTAATTGATAGAAGGTTGCATGATGAAATGACAATTAAATGAACTTTTAAATGAACTTATATTTTCATATAGATTAGTGAACATAAAACAAAAGCTTATAAAGTTATAATTCATACGTATATATAGTAGGGAAATTGCAGCCAGTTGAATTAAAAGTATGCTTTCTATCATGCTTCTTCACCTCCTGTTTAATAAAGCTCAAGACCATTCATTACATGTAATATACTATAGCTAGTTTATAACCCTACAATAGTTTATATATCCACACCAAATAACTATAGCTAGTTTATTTAACCCAACAATAGTATACAACGATACCTTACCTGCATCTTGCCACAAAAGCAGTACATATCCACAGAAGAAACAATTGTGAACTAAAAGTTAAATGTGTCCTTTTTTGAAAAAAAAAATATCCTGAGAATCAAATTTGATTTGATCTTGAAAACAATACTTTGTTTAAAATATACTAAAAAGTAAAAACTAAGAAACGTTGAGGACAACAAATCTTAGAAAAGTAGCTGCTTTGTGTATTGCTAATAACATTTTTCGATGTTTTACGCTCTGAAAGTGTATCACACTACTTAACCCGAATTTAGAATATTTTCCGACTAATGTTAGGACTAATCATTTGTTACGATTTACCATATAAATCATTTGGATTGAATCTCGAATTCAGACTGACCAAGTAGTGATAGTTTAGTTTCTAAAGAGAATCGAACCCATAACTGATGTACGTTTTTTTCGGAACCGATTGGATCAGCCGACAGGCGTTATCAAAAAAAAAAAATCTTCAATGTTGGATCATGTGCGATGTCATAGCGTTGTATGATAATGCCAGCTAACGAATGAATTATCAAATACAAAGATAAGACAATGTATTGGCCGATGAATCATATATGTAAATTTATATTGGACTTATTAGTGTGAAATAAAGACATCATACTTTTCAACAAAAGTGTTCCACAAACAAAAATCTTATTCAAACATTAAGGAGTCATATGTGTATTACTATTATGCAGAAAACATAGAAATATAATAGTACAATTCGTATAATAATAAAGTAATCATGTCAAAATGCAGAATTTGTTTAGCCTCTCGCGATAACCCGAGGCTTTGAGTGTGTATACAAAACATAAAACAAAAGAAACTTGAATTCATCACGAAGCACAAAGTGTGTAAAACACAACAACTATGAACTCTATGAAGCTGGAAACTGAATAACATGAAATTCAAGAGATTCCACCAACAAAAAACTTCAAGCTTTCACAAGCTATTTTATGAGGAAAGTAAAAACGCAGGAGATGAAGTTATAAGTAAAAAGCTAAAGCAAATGAATCAGATCTTCAATTGCAATGCTCCTGTGCTTTCTAAGCAGGAGTCGAAGAAGCATCGGGTTTCGTATCCAGCCCAAGTTCCTCCTCAAGTTTCTTCCACGCATTCAAGAAACTCGGAGGAAACTTCTTCTTCACCGTCCTAATCAACCCTTTAGCGTCATTCACCTTCTTGTTCCTCACCAACCCAACAGCCAAATGCTGCAAAGTGTTAAAATCAGGAATCTTGTTCATACCCACACTCTTCTTGAAGATCGCGTACCCTTGCTCATACAAACCACTGTCACACAGATGAAACACCAACGTCCTAAACGTAGCCGCGTTAGGAGCACACCTGTTTCTCTTAAGCCCTTCAAACACTTTCTTAGCCTCATCCAACATCCCCTTCTCGCAATACGCCGTCATAAGATAGTTGTAACTAATCGTATCAGGCTTCAAGCCCTTAACACTCATCTCCTCGATCAACTCCCATACTCTCTCAGGACCCTCTTTCTGAGCATTCATTAAACGAACGTTATACGCTGCACTATCAAATTCAATTCCTTTCTTAACCATCTCGTTCCACAAGCTCTCTGCTAACTCAACTTTACCATTCTTATACAAAGAACCTAAGATCGTAGTGAAAGCAATGGTGGTAACCTCCATGTTTCGTTTACCTTCCATCTCTCTCATAATCTCGATAGCTTTCTCCGGCGAGCCAGCGTCGCAATACGACTTAATCAATATCCCGTAAGAGACTCTATCGGGGACGATGGTGCTATACCTCTGAGGCATTTCGTCGAACAGTTGGGGGACTTTCTCAAAGTTCTGAGAGTTAAGACACGCCGTTAGCAAGGCGTTGAAGGAGACAGCTGTCCTCGGCGTCTCGTGCCGACCCATCTCCTCGAAAGCCTTGACGGCGTGATCGAGCATCGAGGCTCTTCCGTAGGATCTGATGAGCGTGGAGTAGAAAGGCTCCTCCTTTATCCTCGGGTCGTCCTTGTGGGACTCGATCAGGGCTTCGATGTCGGAGAATCGGTTGCATTTCGCGAGGCGGCGGACGGTGAGCTCCTGGGCGTAGCGGGAGGAGACGGGGGAGGCGGAGTGGTTGGAGACGTTGGAGTAGATCTCGAGGGCTTTGTCGGGGTCGTGCTGTTTGCGGAGGATGCTCTTCGCTTTGGAGGCGGAGATCTTGGTGGACTCTAGGACGGTGGTCGCGGCATCTCCGGTGGTGGTGGTGAAGCGGCGGAGGTGGCGGAGGGAGAGACGGGATGCAGCCATTTTGCAGAGGAGGTGACGAAATGTGGAGAGGGAAGGCACAAAGGGAGAAGCTTTAGGGTTTAAGATTTTTGCAAAAAAAAAAAAATTTATTATAAATTGTAAAAATGATTATATTTATGGTTTTACAACTGACCATTTTATTTGGTTTATACAAGATCCATGTCTTCTCTCTTGCATCACACTGAATTATTTTGTTTGAACAATGTTAAAAGTTTTCTATAATTTTTTTTCATATTTTATTCGTTTAATATTTTGAGAAAAATATGAGTACAAAACCAACAATTTTACATTTTTTTACCTATGACAGTTTTGTTTTTTTATTATCGTGTTATATAAGTCTACAGCTAACATTTTTATTAATCTTATTAACGATTTAAATCGTACACTAATAGTTTGTAAACAATTAATTTTGTGTATTATGCTGTTATGAAAGTTTCCAATATAGAAATTTCTATATTAATCAGATAACTCATAATTCTTGTTCGGAAGCTCGCTAGGCGCTATTGTTCAGAAACTTGCTAGATGCTACGCGTGCGGTATATACGGACCTAGCGATTTATTAAAAATACGGAGAAAAATCGGAGAATACTCGAAATTTTTTTTTGTATTTTTGATGTATAATACTCTACATACACACGTATAATACATATTTATGTATATGACTCAGCGTAGAAAGCATCCGTCCCAATTCACCACGTTCTACCTACGCATCTCGTATACTCGATCGAATAATCGGCTCCGCGGACAAGTTTTTGAACAGGGCTCATAATAAATTATTTTTTTTATAATTCTAGTAGAGTAAAAACATAACCTCTTGATTAAACAAGAGACTTCAAATACTCTTTAGAAATTTAACGTTCTTCAGGATCATTGAAATAATTATGATCAATGTCTACTAGAGAGAGAACAAAACAGGACTTCATTGGTAAGGTTTATAGCAAACAAAAGTATCAAAATCATATATTGGTCTTAAAATAACACAAAGCGTCTTTTAACTGAAGCAAAAAACTGAAGAGAACTTAAAGGTACTAGACAGCAAGCAAACAAACAAAGGATGAGCTTCAGGCTCCATACTCTCCCTGATCAAACTTGTCTTCTGGATAAAATACAGCAACCACTTCATTCCCTCCAAACTTCCTACCATTCATCCCGCTTCTTGCCCTCGACGAACCTTCAGTATCAACATACTTCAAGAACACCTGCATTCATTCCCACTGAGTTCAAGTTCTGCAAGAGAGAAAGATAGAGAGGCGAGGTCTTTAGTACAAACCTTGCCAAGGCCTGGCACTGGCTCACCGCTGGGGCTAGGACGCGGAATCACAACGCTGGTCAACATACCTGCATTTTAAGAGTTAAACAACAAACATTCCAAATACAAGAGACATACAGAGACAAAAACGTTAGTTTTTAAAGAGTAGCCATTTGTGAAAAAAATAAGATATGCAGTCTCCAGTCTGAGTATGTTAGGTGCTGATTCTTTATAGCAAAAGGCTGTAAAACAGACATATACAAACCAAAGAAAACAGAGAGACAAATCAATATGCTTTTGTTTTAATCTTTATATATATCTCCAAAATGGATATAATAAAATGCAAAATAAAAGAAATCTCTTACCAAACTTTCCGCCTTCTTGTCTCATGTCTTCCATTATATCTTCAAACTCCTCATCGTCTTTAAGCTCATCCTCAGTAACAACTTGAGTCAAACATACAACTGTAGTTGCCACTGGACCCGGCTGGAACATATTCATCTGCAAAAAAGATAAAAAAGCACACAAGCCTTGCAATTAATAAACCATAAAGAAACAAAGGTTGCTAACATAACTCAATTTTACCTGAAAAGCAATCTGCTGCTGTGCATGCAACAACACACTCTCCTGTTCAGGTTTTGGCTGCATTGATCCCTGGTTAGCGCGTCTCACAGTGAGAGTCTTGTCTCCCATTTTAATACCGTTCAGAGCAACGCAGGCAATATCTGTAACGGCGACATCTTGGTACACACAGAAGGCGTATCCTTTGGAGTTCCCAGTTTCTCGATCTTTGACGAGGTCAAACCCCTTTAGGGCTCCAAAGCTTTCCAGCAGCTCCCTGACTTGTGCCTCGGTGAAGTAATATGGAAGTCCACCGACGAAGATACGGTCTGGGCCTTCGAGACCGCCGGAAGCACCTGGAGTCAGACCAACAGCAGCTAAGTTTAGATGGGGACTGGGCTGGCTTGGGCCAAGAGATGCAGCTAGAGATGGGTTATAGTCACTAGGTCTCCTCACCTTCACTGGAGCTCCCTAGGAATGTGAAAAAAAAAGGAGATTCAAATACTCTCCAACACCTAATACTTAGTAGAAGGGTGAATATTAAAAAATTGTACCTCAAATATAATGCCATCCAAGGACATTGCGTTACTAGCCTCTTCAACGGATCTCATCTCCACAAAAGCAAACTTCTTCTCGTGGTTTATGTAAACATTGACGACGGCATCACCTGGACCAGCGGTGTTTCCACCAACCGCAGCCATAACTTGACTAAAGAATGTAGCCACAGACTGCAATACAGGAAAGTAAATCAATGTTAATATCAATCAAACGCTGGAGTATAGTTCAGTGGGAAAAAAAAAACAAAAGTGGCTATCAACCTGTTCATTAGCCACAGGGGAAAGCCCACCAACGTAGACTCTGCGAGCATGCCTAGTCGCCTGAAGACACAGAAAGGTTAATAAGAAGACATGGTTAGCAACAGATAAATAGATAGCAGGTATAATATACTCAATGAAAATCAAAGCTGACCTGCTGTGTCATAGCCTGAATTGGCATCATAGGGAGTCCACCGAATGCCTGCAGGACATAGAATTAGCTTGAGAAAGAACTCAATACATAGTTGTTAAAAGGGTAAAGATAAAAGACCTGTCCAGTCTGTAAAGGGAATATGTTGGGAAACATTCCAGCCGGAGGAAGAGTTGGTGGTGGTGGAGGAACTTGGCCTACAAAAATGAGAAACAAGATAATACATGAGAAGTGTAAATATAAGAAGACATGTTTTACCTTCCCTGAAAAAGCAACTGCGATATAATAGTAGACATCCGGCCAAATCTAATTCCACTAGAAAATCATTTGTGAACAAAACCAGTGATAGGTACTGAGGATGAGCAGTACCAATAAAAAAATTGCAGAAATTCCTCCTTGTATATAAGAGCTAACAGCCCACACCCAAATGTTGCCTTACCAAATAGAAAAGCAAACAAGAAACACAAAAGAACAACAAACAACCAAAACCTCTCAGTTCTAACGTTGTATCCCATGTAAAAATGAACAAGAACAGCCTATGTGCATTATGGGAATGAACTCTACATTATGCCAAATTAAAGAAGACAAAAAAAGGATACCTGTAACAGCAGCACCAGCAGCTAACATTGCAGAGGCTGGAGGTGCCATATCGAATCCACTGACCCGTTTGCTGCAAGAACATAGATTTGATGTAAGCTAAAATTCTTAGAATAAAAATAATCATTTCACAGAAGAGTAGTTAGAGCCAGGAAGATAAGTTACGTTTTTGATGGAGAGCGAGACCTTGATCTGCGCCTAGATCTATCCTTGGAACGCGAACGAGACCTATGACGGCGTCTATCTCCTCTGTCATCTCTACGCCTATAATTTATTTTAAAACACACAAAAATTAGAATTCGAAAAGGATTTCATTTAATTAGAAAAGATAGATTAGTAGTCACCTATCATAGTCACGGTCACGGCTGCCTCTGCGGTAGTCATCATCGCGGTCTCTACTACCACGGTCTCTTCTATCACCACGGTCTCTACTACGATCCCTGTGGCGGCTACGACGCTCACGATCCCTGTCTCTACTTCTCTCCTTGCTTCTGTCTCTGCTTCGATCTACAGATCCCTTCTCTCTTTCTCTGTCTTTACTTCTTGAAGACTCTCTTTCATTGTCACGTGTTTCTCCCTACACAAGAATCCTCATCACTTACAACTTATATATAAATCAAACTAAACAAAAAAAAAAACACTACACATAACAAGTAAACTCAACCCCAAACTAATCTTCAATTCGCTCTATACCCTAAACCCTTACAATCTGCAGTTTTTAACCAGTATACTAAAAATCGATTCTTTATTGAATTCAATTACGCATCGAAGCTAATAAACATAGATTTGAATCTCTGAAAACAAATCCATTGAACAATCGGAAGCTGGAAGATTGTAGCGTAATCAAAGAGCATAAAGTACCTGAGATTTCGAGTCTGTTTGATCCTCGATTTCTCCGCCGCGGCCGCCGTTATCATCGGCCTCGAAGCCGTCAACAGCTGTCCCGTTTCCCTCGTGATCTTCGAAGTCAGACATAGTAACGCACGCTTTCACCGGAGATAGGGGGTTTAAGATAAGTTTCCTCTCTGTTTCTGCCGCCGAATTTGGACGAATGGAGAAACAAATTTTTTTTAGGGCAATTTCGATTGTTCTGTTATTAAATAAAGACGAGACCAACCGAAAGGGTAGTTTTGTCAGTGTCGTGTTTGGTCTTAAAACTCTTAATAAGGATTGCGACACGTCAGCAACGACAATTATTTCGCAAAAAAAAAGGATATACGGCCCGGTCCGAATCCAAGCTACCCAGTCCGATCCAAGTCTTCATTGTGGCCAATCCATGTATGTTTGAGTTCACTAAATGAAAACCGAACCGATATTGACTCGGTCATGATCGGTCCAACCGATTCGACTGGGTTTTAAATTTTAATTTAATTTTAGATTAAACAATTATATACATATATATGTATAACTATAAATTTATTTTATAAAATTTTATATCATTGTGAGAAATTAAAAATGATATGAAAATAAAATGGAAATTTTTAAAATAATATAAAATATAATGAAAAATCATTTGTTTAGATGGATATTCAAAAAGTAATACGATTTTTTATGAATTTTTTTTTAAATTTGCAGTTTTTATATTTTTAATTGAATTTAAGAAAATCGGGTTTTCATATTGCATCGGATCCCAATTTTACCAAATTTCATCAATTTCTGACTAGATTTTCCGGTTTAACTCAAATCCAGTTTTTGTACAACACGAAACCAGATAGAAGACAGAATCACGTCTCCGGTCCTGTCCGGTTTTCAAACATTGACTAAACCTAATTTTGACTTTTGAGTAAGTGATAAACATTTTAAAATAGCTTAATAATTCCTTTATGATTTATATGTATATTGTTTACAAAAAAATAGAGAGGCAAAACACATGTTTTATTAGGTTTTGTCCAAGATTTTTTCCCTTTAACAAGTAACTTAACCAAAGATTTAACCATTCACTAGAAGTAAACTTGGTCGCTTTTTACTATAAATTGATGGTTGGGTTCTAACTATAAAAAATTTACCGTAAAAAATATGTATAAAAATTTTATTTAGTTAAAAAATATGTAGCTTTAAAATTTATTGCTAGAGTAAAATATTTCCTACAACTTAAAAAAATAGGGTTTTAAAAAATAAAGGTTTCACAACTTTTTTTTATTTTTTGGTTGTACTTTTAAAAATCAATATAAATTTTAAAAATCAAATATGATGGATGATTTTAAAAGCTATAATGGATGATTTTAAAAGCTATAGATAAAAATTAAATTAAAGTTAGCTCCTACAGCCCAATCACCAGTATAATACTATAATGTCTCAGAACTTGGAAAACTTTTATTATTCACGTTCCGCATATACAAAGATTTTATAAAACAAGGACAATACAATACAATACATAAACGTAGCATACACAAACTAAAAGAAAAACACAAGAGACCTCAAATTCAAACTTCTGACCATATATATAACACAAACACTCTCGACTCAAAAGCTTCTCTAGGCGTTCTCTCCTTCTTCTCAGTCTTCCCACTGAGGTTGAGTCGGCCACAACTTCTCTTCTTGTTTCCATCTCTCTTCCTCTTCCTTCTTCGCCTCTTCTTCTTCTCTCTTCCTCTCTTCATCTCTCATCTTCGTCTCCATGGATGCTTGCGGTTCTTGTGGTTCTCCTTGTCCTGGCTGCGGTTGGAACGGCTTTTGTGGTCCTTCTGGTTCTCCTTGCGGTGGTTTTTGTGGCTCCCCTTGCGGTGGTTTTTGTGGCTCTCCTTGCGGTGGCTGTGGTGGTTGCTGAGGCGGCGACTCCTTCTTCTCTTCGTCTTCCTTAAGCTTCTCCAACTCTCCTTCCGCACAAGCAGGACATCCCAACACAGCGGCCTCCTTCTGAGCTTCCAACAATCCAGCAATCATAAAACTACTCACATTAAACGACGCAGCCAATACCTCCCGGTCAAGCGACCACAAAACCGAGTTCTTCCCAGCCAAGAACTGCGGCTCATTATCTTAGCCGAAGTAGTAACCCAACAAACAACACCAACGAGTCATTAAGGAAAGACATTTGAGCCATTGGATGTAACCGTGGAACCGCGAAAATATCTCCTTTCTACCTTAACATGTCTCCACGGAAACCTAAGCACCCTCGCCACCTGATCTACATCGATGATATCTCCCAAGCCCATACCTGTGGTCCCCATATCCTTGCGTTGAAAACCTTGTTGGAGGAACTACGATAGTGCCTGGATGAGTGGGCCGGACTGAGGTTTGCTTAGTCAATTACTCCAACCAAGCTGAATATTCGAGGATTTCTCCTGTTATCTTG
>NW_026015573.1:0-5000 GCF_020379485.1 Brassica napus
CGAGAATAGGTTTGATTGTCCATCTTTTGTGATATAATATTAATATATATATAAGGCATCCTCCGGATAAGGATAATTCAAATCTAAGCAATTAGATGTCCGACTCGGGCCTATATGACATGACGAATCATTCTCAATGAATCCATAAGAAGTGATCCTATTTTTTTCATCGGGTCCGGGTAGAGACCAAAGGTCTTGAGCGACCGATCCGGCAGAACAACTCAAAAGATAAAGAAGTATCGTGAATTTCTTCATGCTCGTTCCAAGTTCGAAGTACCATTTGTACAAATAAGAATCCCCTTCGTTACATGATTTCTTCTTCATATAGATAGATATAGGATCTATGGGGCAATTACTTATAAGTACATTTTGTGCAACAACCCTTCCTATCTGATAGAAAAGGATCCCATGATCCTGAACCGATCTTACCTGGGATCGCAAATCCCAAGTTTGTCTATGAAGAGCAGATCTAATTGTATTAGTGTCTATAATTGATTTCTTCTGTGTAATACTAATTGATAAGGCCTCATTGGTAAGTGCTACAAGATCTCGTGCACTGGAACCCATGGTTATGGACTCGAATCCATTAGTATGGAACATTTTCTTTCCAAGTGAAATCCCCTAGTATAGGAAAGAGTGAAAAAGTGCTTTCGTTGTTGTGGAATAAGAAGCCTTCTTATTTTAATGCATGTATTAATTTATTCGGGGCTATTAGAGCGGGATCCACTTTTTGGGGAATATGAGTCGAGCAATAACAAGACTATTTCTAGTCGAACATCTTTCACAATCCCTGGAGAGAGAGTTCACCAAGAGACCGAGGGCTAAGTAATTCGACTCATTCACATCAAGATCATGAATGTTTGGAATCCATATTATGCAAGGAGACATTGCTTTTGCTAATTCGAATTGAAGGGTGATATAAAATCGGTCTATTTCCGACATCATATCCATAGTTAGCGCATTCATCATAGTTAGAAGCTCCAGCTCCGTATCAAGTTCACGATCAATATCGTTACTAGCATCAATATCGTCACTATCATCAATATCGATATCATCAAGAAAAAAACCTTTCGGCTTGTTATCCAGGAACTTGTTCAGACATACTGTAATGAAAGGAACATAGGAGTTTGTCGCTAGGTATTTGACCAAATAGGATCGTCCGGTTCCTATAGAACCTATCACTAAAATACTCCTAGAGGGGGATAGGGCTAAGCGGAGCGAAAAGGGTTTTCCATGAGACGGGAAATGAAAACTATTAGCCCCACACGAAGTTTGTGAATAAGTGATTGTCTGATAATGAGCAAGGAATATCCGTCTTTCTGCTAAACAGGATGTATTGAACTCATAATTCATTAGATACTTTTTATGAATGTCAACTAAGTATCGTAAGTAAATTGTTCCCGGTTGTTCAATCATTTGATAACCAGAGTCATTCTTTGATAAATGATCACTATGAGTCAGACTCAATAGAATTTGATCAATCCTTTTTTCTGCCCTTAAGGTGGAGAACTGAACCAAGAATTCTCTTTCTTTATCATCAATCGAATCACTGTTCGCGACCCAGGATTCTATTTTATCATCAATCCAATCACCGCTCACGTTTTTTCTTTTTCTTATCAATGAATAGATGTCTTTACTTGTATGACTTAGATGTCTCGTATTTCTCGAAAAAGTGATTCGATTGATGGGATTTGGTATGATACTTATGAGATCGATGATATCGATGAAGTTTATTTTCAAATCTGTCTTCTTAGAACGTATTGATTTGACCCCATAAGCGGGATCACCACCCCATAGCATGTTGCCGCCAGAACCCCGTATTTCTTCTAGACAATCTCCTAATTGTTCCAGAGCAACTAGAAAAAGATTCTTTAACCAGAAAGAATTCTGTTCAGATGTAGGATACCTATCCAGAAGTTTTCGCAACTCAATCATGTATGATGGAATCATCAAAGATTTGATCTTTTCGAACTCTGTCTGTAACTCACTATAGGCTCGGGAACAAAGAGAAGATGTGTACGAACGATATATCCAGCAACAAGAAGAAGGAAAAGGATTGAATAGAGGACCTCACGAACATTTGGCGATCTCAGATGTGTCGATATCAACGATGACTCATTATTTCGATGAATCATTTCTTCGGACAGAAGAAGATTATGTAAAGACTTACTCGAAATCTCACTTATCAGATTCCTTTGTGGAAGACACAATTTTTTCTGAAGAATTCGCCATGATATATCTAATCCATACATAATATCATGAAAAATGGATACAAATTTTTGACTGCTACTTAGTATCCGCAATAGGTCTGAAAAAATATCTAAAAATATCAAATTTAGATATTTGTACCCTGTCGAAGTAAAGAACCATGGCATATATGTTTGGAATAGATTCCATTTTGAGAGAGTTGAAAAAGCACTATCTCGTTGAAAGGTTCTATCCATCTGCCCTTTGTCAACGCATTTTTTTAGGCAAAGACTCCGTTTTTTCCTCTGTAAATATTTCTCAGAACATGGAGTGTGAATCAAACCCACGTTTGAATTGAAATTGAGATACTGATGCAAGCTCTTCTCTTCTGAATCGGATAGATTCATATCTGAAAGAGTTTGACAATACGTTCTTTCCAAATTTACTCTTTGTCCCTCTATTAGAGGTGTTCCAGAAATGTCTGCAATCGAGTAAATAGCTCTACGAACTAATGGATCGGATCGAATTGGAAAATGGAAAGATTTGTACAAGTTATACCTTTCGTCACCACTTTGTGGAAAATCGTTAGATATGAATATGTTAGATACCTGTGACTCGATTGACGAAGGTGAAATAGTATCTCTCTCCAAAAAAGCATGTTTTTTTTTACCACCACACGAAGAAAATATTTTGTTGTGAATGAACAAGATAGTGAGGAATTGTCCATACGTAAAATCAGAATTATTGAGACGGGCCTTTTCCACATAAAAAGGGAATCTTTTGTTACAATAGAAGCAGAAGTGATGTGGATTATTCAAGAATCGAAGTCGATTTGCTTTAGAAAAAGAAGATATCAATGAACTTCTCTGAAATGGTTTCACGGGATTCAGCCAATTGTCTTGATCGTGGGATACGATTGAGAAATAGGAATCCGTGTTATCAAAAGATTTCCTGCGATTCTTTCTAGTATGGAATGAGTCAATCATCCACTTTGGTATCTTATTGAACAAAAATGGTGATATTGTTCCTCCATTGATCAAGAATTTCGATTTTTGAGAAGTATTATGATCATCCAATAAAAAGGGTTTCAATTTTTTAAAATGAACGATTTGAAGACCTATTGATTCTAACAACTGATTGCAGGGTTGATCGTTCGGACCTTTCAATTCATAGATGTGGATCTCAGACCTATGAATGGGGATATTCTCGAAACTCACAAAGAAAAAAGGAAGTGAGTTAGACAAAAAGAGAAGTAACTTGGACAAAAAACGAAGTAACTTGGACAAAAAGAAACGAAGTGACTTAGACAAATCTTTTTTATCAATAACCTCAGACCAATCAATCGAATATTGATTAATACATAATCGATCGAACACTACTTGAAAACGGCTCTTCCGCTCAGAAACGAAATGTTTCAAATGCTCCTGGAAATTCTTGCTCCCATTGGACCATTTGTATCTATATGCATTAGGATCCCGATTTATGGATCTCTCGGTTCGAGAAAGAAAAATAAGAGGATCGAACCATTTCTTCTGACTCTTTTTCAAATTCGATAAATGTTGGTTGATCGTATCTTTCATTATAGTTCTATGATTCAGAGTATCATTTCCTATTAGATCCCTTTGAATTCCATATTCGAAGTTGCGATCAGGTCTCTTCATTAAAAAGAATCGATTCAATACATTTCTTATGTACCCATAGGGACTATATTGGAATTGGATTTGAATCAGATTTCGGATCAATCTATATTGATTGACTGCCTCCATTATGTTGTTGCTAGCAAATACCACTCTTTTTGGTTTTGGATCTTCAAAAAAATTCCCGCAGGAGATCCGGACCCAATTTTTTCTGATCCTTCGATAAAAAGATTCATTTTCTTCATAAAAAATAGGAGGTAGAACCAATAAAGATTTCTTTTTCAATTCATCCCTGGAGTTGAAAACCTCCTTCAAGAATTGTCTTTGATCCAATCCGTAGGAATCAATAGAAAAGGCAAATCCCTTATGATACACCAGATCCGGCTCGGTTATTGATAGAGTGAATAGATCTGCCATTTCTTGAAATCTCTCTTCTGACTCAAAATCGTGGCGTAACGTGTATCCCCCCCTCTTCCGTTCATGGAATAGATGAAATAAATAAAAAAATGGATTTTTGTTCAAGAATGAAATCTTATTGGAACTGTCCATATCCAGTTCATCCTTCGGAACCGTATCACATCCCAGATCTGATGAAATAGGATGAATTGAGACGGTATTTTGTAAATACGTAATTATCTTGAATATATTAACTATTTCTTTATTTTCCGATCGCCTGGAAGGGACAAAAGAAACATCTTGTTCTTTCTTCAACAATTTCTGATCCCTAGTGGACCTCTCAGTAGGATTCGAACCCAGATGAAGTTCTGACCATCTGTCAGAGAAAAAAGAACGAATGGCTCTTGTAGAATTCCAAAAAAATTCTTCGCTTTTTCTCCGGAAGCAGATGATTATTCATTCGCTTTTCACGTTCCGTGAATAGCCGGGGCATTGAGGAATATCCAGAAAGGTATTTAGGGAATCGGTCTGATTCTATCTCTCTTCCTTCCGTTTGAATAAAGGAAGGATCCCAAAGAATCGATCTTTCTTTTAGTTGTTGAATCTCTCTTTGATTGATCAATGTGTGATAGTGATATTCCGAATCCTCATTACTAATGGAATCGAAAGGATCTATGAATTGATCAGAAGATCCGTTCAATTGGCTAGAATCCGTTACTTGAACGAAACTAGATCTTGTAGAATCATATTGAATATTTGACGATACATTTCGTACCTTGC
>NW_026015573.1:10000-15000 GCF_020379485.1 Brassica napus
TAATAAATAACCTAAGCAACTCATTGCTTCGCATTATCTGGATCCAAAAAATTAGTCAAGATATGATAGGCTGATCATATCATTGGAGCAACTGACTAAAAAAAAAGATAAAGAAAGATGATTATTAAGTTATGAAAGGTAATCAAAAAGTATGCGGATAAAGGAAGGATGAAAGAAAGAGCGAAAAATTGAATATTAATGATATATGATTCCAATTTGGAAAATCTATGAGGTCACTGTAAGAAAAGCAATGTAATAAAGCATCAATACAGATTCATTCATAATAATTAGATAAATAAAATAATTAGATAAATCTGTTCCGAAAACAAAAAATTAAGAGCCTTGAGACAATCAAAACTGAGAAAATTGCCTCAAAAAAAAAAGAAATTCAAAATTTCATGTAAAAGCTCCATTGTAGAATTCAGGCCTAATGATTAATCAAGAAGCGATGGGACGACGGAACCCATGAATATATAGGATTCTAGTGACAAGAAATCTTAGTAATTCATTGGACAGGATGGCGGAATAAACCAGAAACTTTATTATCTATTCTGATTTTGATTCTGAGACCTCGGGGGATAAACAGCAAACTTAAATAGATATTGAAAGAGTAAATATTCGCCGGCGAAAAATTGGTTTTTTTTTTTCAAATAAAAACAGTAATAAAAGATGAAAAAAACAATGAAAAAAAATAAGGATTTGTTATAATATTCTAACTCTATAAAAATTACATTTGTAATGATGATATTACGTTATTTTTAAATAAATCGAAATAAATTGATCTTTGATTCTATTTCAAAAAGACATACACAAATTTAGAAGAGATAAGATGAAATAAAAAAAAATACCATGATTAATAGGATTAAATCATAACTACATCTATATCTTAATTAATCCTTTTATTCGCGAGGAGCTGGATGAGAAGAAACTCTCACGTCCAGTTCTGCAGTAGAGATGGAATTTCTCATTTAGAAAAAACCCATCAACTATAACCCAAAAGAACCAAATTTCGTAACAACATCGAGGAAGACTAAAAGGAATATCCTCTCGTGGAATCGTATTTGTTTTGGCGATATGCTCTTCAAACACTTGAACCCGCTTGGATTACATCTAGACAAATAGAAGCAGGGCGACGAGCAATGACACGAAATATACGACGTGGTGGAAAAATTTGGGTACGTATATTTCCAGACAAGCCAGTTACAGTAAGACCCGCGGAAACGCGTATGGGTTCTGGGAAGGATCCCCAGAGTACTGGGTAGCTGTGTTAAACCAGGTAAAATCCTTTATGAAATGGGTGGTGTACCAGAAAATATAGCCAGAAAAGCTATTTCAATCGCGGCATCAAAAATGCCTATAAAACCCAATTCATTATTTCTGAATAGGAATATAGAATGAAAAAGCTAAATAACATTTAAGGATAAAAAGATTCTAAGTTTTTTTTGACAAACAATTTTTTTTTACTTCGTCCTTTGCACTAAAGAGAGATACAAAAATATGATTCAACCACAAACCTATTTGAATGTAGCAGACAACAGCGGGGCTCGAAAAATTGATGTTATTCGAAAATAGGAGCTAGTAATCGCCGCTATGCTCATATTGGTGACGTTATTGTTGCTGTAATCAAGGAAGCAATCCCAATACTACTCTAGAAAGATCAGAAGTGGTCAGAGCTGTAATTGTACGTACTTGTAAAGAACTCAAACGTAAGAATGGGACGATATACGATATGACGACAATGCCGCAGTTGTCATTGATCAAGAAGGAAATCCAAAATGAACTCGCGTTTTTGGGGCGATCCCACGGAATTGAGACATTAAAACTTTACTAAAATAGTTTCATTAGCTCCTGAGTATTATAAGACCTAAATATCGATAGTTAATTAGATAGGATTAAAATGGTATTGAAATCAATTAATTATCTTATAGATTGTGTATCACGCATACCCCTTAATAATTTCTATAAATTTAATTGATACATATTTATCTTTTTTTCTTTAATAATAAAAGAGGAGAAAATATTTTAATATGAATACAAAAAATAAAATTATTAGGGTATATGCGTGATACACAATCTATTAATTATATTAATTTGATTTCAATACCATTTTTTTAATCCTATCCTATATTAACTATCGATATTTAGGTCTTATTACTTGGAGCTAATGAAACTATTTTAGTAAAGTTTAATTGTCTCAATTCCGTGGGATCGCCCCAAAAACGCGAGTTCCTTTTGGATTTCCTTCTGATCAATGACAACTGCGGCATTGTCGTCATATCGTATATCGTCCCGTCCCTCGTACGTTCTGAAGCTACAAGCGTACAATTACAGCTCTGACCACTTCTGATCTTTCTAGAGTAGTATTTGGGGATTGCTCTCCTTTTACAGCACAATACGTCACCAATTGAGCATAGCGCGATTACTAGCTCCTATTATTCGAATACACATCAATTTTCGAGCCCCGCTGTTGTCTGCTACATTCAAATAGGTTTGTGGTTGAATCATATTTTTGTATCTCTTCTTTTAGTGCAAAGGACGAAGTAAAAAAATATTGTTTGTCAAAAAAACTTAGAATCTTTTTATCCTTAAATGTTATTTAGCTTTTTCATTCTATATTCCTATTCAGAAATAATGAATTGGGTTTTTATAGGCATTTTTGATGCCGCGATTGAAATAGCTTTTGGCTATATATTCTGGTACACCACCCATTTCATAAAGGATTTTACCTGGTTTAACCACAGCTACCCAGTACTCTGGGGATCCTTTCCCAGAACCCATACGCGTTTCCGCGGGTCTTACTGTAACTGGCTTGTCTGGAATATACGTACCCCAATTTTTCCACCACGTCGTATTTCGTGTCATTGCTCGTCGCCCTGCTTCTATTTGTCTAGATGTAATCCAAGCGGGTTCAAGTGTTGAAGAGCATATCTGCCAAAACAAATACGATCCCTCCTCGAGGGATATTTCAGTTAGTCTGGATTTTTGTTTACGAAATTTTGGTTCTTTTTGGGTTATAGTTGATGGGGTTCTTGGGTTAGAAATGGACCATTTCTAAAAGAGATCTCTACTGGACGTGAGAGTTTCTTCTCATCCAGCTCCTCGCGAATAAAAGGATTAATTAAGATATAGATGTAGTTAATGATTAATCCTATTAATCATGGTATTTTTTTTTATTTCATCTTATCTCTTCTAAATTTGTGTATGTCTTTTTTGAAATAGAATCAAAGATCAATTTTATTTCGATTTATTTAAAAATAACGTAATATCATCATTACAAATGTAATTTTTATTAGAGTTAGAATATTATAACAAATCCTTATTTTTTTTTCATTGTTTTTTTCATCTTTTATTACTGTTTTTATTTGAAAAAAAAAAACCAATTTTTCGCCGGCGAATATTTACTCTTTCAATATCTATTTAAGTTTGCTGTTTATCCCCCGAGGTCTCAGAATCAAAATCAGAATAGATAATAAAGTTTCTGGTTTATTCCGCCATCCTGTCCAATGAATTACTAAGATTTCTTGTTCACTAGAATCCTATATATTCATGGGTTCCGTCGTTCCCATCGCTTCTTGATTAATCATTAGGCCTGAATTCTACAATGGAGCTTTTACATGAAATTTTGAATTTCTTTTTTTTTGAGGCAATTTTCTCAGTTTTGATTGTCTCAAGGCTCTTAATTTTTTGTTTTCGGAACAGATTTATCTAATTATTATTATTTATCTAATTATTATGAATGAATCTGTATTGATGCTTTATTACATTGCTTTTCTTACAGTGACCTCATAGATTTTCCAAATTGGAATCATATATCATTAATATTCAATTTTTTCGCTCTTTCTTTCATCCTTCCATTTATCCGCATACTTTTTGATTACCTTTCATAACTTAATAATCATCTTTCTTTATTCTTTTTTTTTAGTCAGTTGCTCCAATGATATGATCAGCCTATCATATCTTGACTAATTTTTTGGATCCAGATAATGCGAAGCAATGAGTTGCTTAGGTTATTTATTAATGCTGTAGTTATTAGTTGGTAAGTTCTTTTTTTTTTTTATCGTAATCTAACCCTAAACCAACGAGTCACACACTAAGCATAGCAATTATATCAAAGGAGTTTTGATGGAAATGTTTATTCAACCTTATAGAATTGCTTATTTTTTTTTCTTAAACATAAAAAAGAAGACTACAAGTTTTTATTTTTATTTCTTTATAGTGTTATACTACATAGTTTTCGTTTTTTATCATTGGATAAAATGTAAAGACAAATAAAGTTTTTTTATTCTTCGTCTACGAATATCCAAATTTTTATTCCTAAAACCCCATAAATAGTTCGAACTGTATAGGAACAATAATCAATTTTAGCTTCAATTGTTTGTAAAGGAACTCTGCCTTCTCTGATCCATTCAACACGTGCAATTTCTTTTCCGTCGATACGTCCTGCAATTTGTACTTGAATTCCTTTTGTATTCGCCTGTTCAGTTAATTCAATAGCTTTTTTCATTGCTTTTCGAAAAGAAACGCGATTTTTTAATTGGCCAGCTATAAATTCTGCAAGAATATTAGGATGCCCATACGGATTGGAAATTCGGGTAATAGCAATGTTGAGTTTTCTATTGACACAATTAAGTTCTTTTTGAACATTCATCTGTAATTCTTCGATTCTTCGGGGTTTATCTTCAATTAATAATTTAGGAAATCCCATATAGATTATGATCTGAATGAGATCGATTCTTTTTTGAATTTCGATACGTGCAATTCCCTCCATACCAGAGGATATTCTTATATTTTTTTGGACATAATTTTTAATACAGTCTCGTATTTTTTTATCTTCTTCTAAACCTTCAGAATACTTTTTTGGTTGTGCAAACCAAATAGAATGATGACTTTGGGTTGTACCAAGTCTGAAACCAAGTGGATTTATTTTTTGTCCCATGGGCCTCCACTACTATATGTATCGTAACATGTTAGATTTATGTTTTCATTGCTGCATCCAGGTT
>NW_026015573.1:20000-22500 GCF_020379485.1 Brassica napus
ATCAGAAAAAATTGGGTCCGGATCTCCTGCGGGAATTTTTTTGAAGATCCAAAACCAAAAAGAGTGGTATTTGCTAGCAACAACATAATGGAGGCAGTCAATCAATATAGATTGATCCGAAATCTGATTCAAATCCAATTCCAATATAGTCCCTATGGGTACATAAGAAATGTATTGAATCGATTCTTTTTAATGAAGAGACCTGATCGCAACTTCGAATATGGAATTCAAAGGGATCTAATAGGAAATGATACTCTGAATCATAGAACTATAATGAAAGATACGATCAACCAACATTTATCGAATTTGAAAAAGAGTCAGAAGAAATGGTTCGATCCTCTTATTTTTCTTTCTCGAACCGAGAGATCCATAAATCGGGATCCTAATGCATATAGATACAAATGGTCCAATGGGAGCAAGAATTTCCAGGAGCATTTGAAACATTTCGTTTCTGAGCGGAAGAGCCGTTTTCAAGTAGTGTTCGATCGATTATGTATTAATCAATATTCGATTGATTGGTCTGAGGTTATTGATAAAAAAGATTTGTCTAAGTCACTTCGTTTCTTTTTGTCCAAGTTACTTCGTTTTTTGTCCAAGTTACTTCTCTTTTTGTCTAACTCACTTCCTTTTTTCTTTGTGAGTTTCGAGAATATCCCCATTCATAGGTCTGAGATCCACATCTATGAATTGAAAGGTCCGAACGATCAACCCTGCAATCAGTTGTTAGAATCAATAGGTCTTCAAATCGTTCATTTTAAAAAATTGAAACCCTTTTTATTGGATGATCATAATACTTCTCAAAAATCGAAATTCTTGATCAATGGAGGAACAATATCACCATTTTTGTTCAATAAGATACCAAAGTGGATGATTGACTCATTCCATACTAGAAAGAATCGCAGGAAATCTTTTGATAACACGGATTCCTATTTCTCAATCGTATCCCACGATCAAGACAATTGGCTGAATCCCGTGAAACCATTTCAGAGAAGTTCATTGATATCTTCTTTTTCTAAAGCAAATCGACTTCGATTCTTGAATAATCCACATCACTTCTGCTTCTATTGTAACAAAAGATTCCCTTTTTATGTGGAAAAGGCCCGTCTCAATAATTCTGATTTTACGTATGGACAATTCCTCACTATCTTGTTCATTCACAACAAAATATTTTCTTCGTGTGGTGGTAAAAAAAAACATGCTTTTTTGGAGAGAGATACTATTTCACCTTCGTCAATCGAGTCACAGGTATCTAACATATTCATATCTAACGATTTTCCACAAAGTGGTGACGAAAGGTATAACTTGTACAAATCTTTCCATTTTCCAATTCGATCCGATCCATTAGTTCGTAGAGCTATTTACTCGATTGCAGACATTTCTGGAACACCTCTAATAGAGGGACAAAGAGTAAATTTGGAAAGAACGTATTGTCAAACTCTTTCAGATATGAATCTATCCGATTCAGAAGAGAAGAGCTTGCATCAGTATCTCAATTTCAATTCAAACGTGGGTTTGATTCACACTCCATGTTCTGAGAAATATTTACAGAGGAAAAAACGGAGTCTTTGCCTAAAAAAATGCGTTGACAAAGGGCAGATGGATAGAACCTTTCAACGAGATAGTGCTTTTTCAACTCTCTCAAAATGGAATCTATTCCAAACATATATGCCATGGTTCTTTACTTCGACAGGGTACAAATATCTAAATTTGATATTTTTAGATATTTTTTCAGACCTATTGCGGATACTAAGTAGCAGTCAAAAATTTGTATCCATTTTTCATGATATTATGTATGGATTAGATATATCATGGCGAATTCTTCAGAAAAAATTGTGTCTTCCACAAAGGAATCTGATAAGTGAGATTTCGAGTAAGTCTTTACATAATCTTCTTCTGTCCGAAGAAATGATTCATCGAAATAATGAGTCATCGTTGATATCGACACATCTGAGATCGCCAAATGTTCGTGAGGTCCTCTATTCAATCCTTTTCCTTCTTCTTGTTGCTGGATATATCGTTCGTACACATCTTCTCTTTGTTTCCCGAGCCTATAGTGAGTTACAGACAGAGTTCGAAAAGATCAAATCTTTGATGATTCCATCATACATGATTGAGTTGCGAAAACTTCTGGATAGGTATCCTACATCTGAACAGAATTCTTTCTGGTTAAAGAATCTTTTTCTAGTTGCTCTGGAACAATTAGGAGATTGTCTAGAAGAAATACGGGGTTCTGGCGGCAACATGCTATGGGGTGGTGATCCCGCTTATGGGGTCAAATCAATACGTTCTAAGAAGACAGATTTGAAAATAAACTTCATCGATATCATCGATCTCATAAGTATCATACCAAATCCCATCAATCGAATCACTTTTTCGAGAAATACGAGACATCTAAGTCATACAAGTAAAGACATCTATTCATTGATAAGAAAAAGAAAAAACGTGAGCGGTGATTGGATTGATGATAAAATAGAATCCTGGGTCGCGAACAGTGATTCGA
>NW_026015574.1:5000-7500 GCF_020379485.1 Brassica napus
TCTAACTCACTTCCTTTTTTCTTTGTGAGTTTCGAGAATATCCCCATTCATAGGTCTGAGATCCACATCTATGAATTGAAAGGTCCGAACGATCAACCCTGCAATCAGTTGTTAGAATCAATAGGTCTTCAAATCGTTCATTTTAAAAAATTGAAACCCTTTTTATTGGATGATCATAATACTTCTCAAAAATCGAAATTCTTGATCAATGGAGGAACAATATCACCATTTTTGTTCAATAAGATACCAAAGTGGATGATTGACTCATTCCATACTAGAAAGAATCGCAGGAAATCTTTTGATAACACGGATTCCTATTTCTCAATCGTATCCCACGATCAAGACAATTGGCTGAATCCCGTGAAACCATTTCAGAGAAGTTCATTGATATCTTCTTTTCTAAAGCAAATCGACTTCGATTCTTGAATAATCCACATCACTTCTGCTTCTATTGTAACAAAAGATTCCCTTTTTATGTGGAAAAGGCCCGTCTCAATAATTCTGATTTTACGTATGGACAATTCCTCACTATCTTGTTCATTCACAACAAAATATTTTCTTCGTGTGGTGGTAAAAAAAAACATGCTTTTTTGGAGAGAGATACTATTTCACCTTCGTCAATCGAGTCACAGGTATCTAACATATTCATATCTAACGATTTTCCACAAAGTGGTGACGAAAGGTATAACTTGTACAAATCTTTCCATTTTCCAATTCGATCCGATCCATTAGTTCGTAGAGCTATTTACTCGATTGCAGACATTTCTGGAACACCTCTAATAGAGGGACAAAGAGTAAATTGGAAAGAACGTATTGTCAAACTCTTTCAGATATGAATCTATCCGATTCAGAAGAGAAGAGCTTGCATCAGTATCTCAATTTCAATTCAAACGTGGGTTTGATTCACACTCCATGTTCTGAGAAATATTTACAGAGGAAAAAACGGAGTCTTTGCCTAAAAAAATGCGTTGACAAAGGGCAGATGGATAGAACCTTTCAACGAGATAGTGCTTTTTCAACTCTCTCAAAATGGAATCTATTCCAACATATATGCCATGGTTCTTTACTTCGACAGGGTACAAATATCTAAATTTGATATTTTTAGATATTTTTTCAGACCTATTGCGGATACTAAGTAGCAGTCAAAAATTTGTATCCATTTTTCATGATATTATGTATGGATTAGATATATCATGGCGAATTCTTCAGAAAAAATTGTGTCTTCCACAAAGGAATCTGATAAGTGAGATTTCGAGTAAGTCTTTACATAATCTTCTTCTGTCCGAAGAAATGATTCATCGAAATAATGAGTCATCGTTGATATCGACACATCTGAGATCGCCAAATGTTCGTGAGGTCCTCTATTCAATCCTTTTCCTTCTTCTTGTTGCTGGATATATCGTTCGTACACATCTTCTCTTTGTTTCCCGAGCCTATAGTGAGTTACAGACAGAGTTCGAAAAGATCAAATCTTTGATGATTCCATCATACATGATTGAGTTGCGAAAACTTCTGGATAGGTATCCTACATCTGAACAGAATTCTTTCTGGTTAAAGAATCTTTTTCTAGTTGCTCTGGAACAATTAGGAGATTGTCTAGAAGAAATACGGGGTTCTGGCGGCAACATGCTATGGGGTGGTGATCCCGCTTATGGGGTCAAATCAATACGTTCTAAGAAGACAGATTTGAAAATAAACTTCATCGATATCATCGATCTCATAAGTATCATACCAAATCCCATCAATCGAATCACTTTTTCGAGAAATACGAGACATCTAAGTCATACAAGTAAAGACATCTATTCATTGATAAGAAAAAGAAAAAACGTGAGCGGTGATTGGATTGATGATAAAATAGAATCCTGGGTCGCGAACAGTGATTCGATTGATGATAAAGAAAGAGAATTCTTGGTTCAGTTCTCCCCCTTAAGGGCAGAAAAAGGATTGATCAAATTCTTCTATTGAGTCTGACTCATAGTGACATTTATCATCAAAATGACTCTGGTTATCAAATGATTGAACAACCGGGAACAATTTACTTACGATACTTAGTTGACATTCATAAAAAGTATCTAATGAATTATGAGTTCAATACATCCTGTTTAGCAGAAAGACGGATATTCCTTGCTCATTATCAGACAATCACTTATTCACAAACTTCGTGTGGGGCTAATAGTTTTCATTTCCCGTCTCATGGAAACCCTTTTCGCTCCGCTTAGCCCTATCCCCCTCTAGGAGTATTTTAGTGATAGGTTCTATAGGAACCGGACGATCCTATTTGGTCAAATACCTAGCGACAAACTCCTATGTTCCTTTCATTACAGTATGTCTGAACAAGTTCCTGGATAACAAGCCGAAAGGTTTTTTTCTTGATGATATCGATATTGATGATAGTGACGATATTGATGCTAGTAACGATATTGATCGTGAACTTGATACGGAGCTGGAGCTTCTAACTATGATGAATGCGCTAACTATGGATATGATGTCGGAAATAGAC
>NW_026015574.1:12500-16255 GCF_020379485.1 Brassica napus
TTCACCTCATACGGCTCCTCGGTTCAATTCTTTCGAATCATTGGTCCCGTTCCTCGTCGCGAGTCGCCTCGTCCCGAAGAGTAACTAGGATAAACTCGGTCACGTTTTTCATTTCCAATTGAACACTTTCCTATTTTTGATTATTCTCAAAGGATAAGATTATTCTTTTTACCAACAAATCTGCGGGTCCAATCACACAGATCTTATAGAAGAACAAGAGAGATCTTTCTCGACATCTCTTGCCCTCAGGCGCGAAACAAAAGAGACTTTTTCAAGTTGAATTGGTTCATTTGTAAATCTGGGTTCTTCTACTTCATTTTATGTACTTATATTTCTTGATTTTCCCGCGCTTTGCTTGATGGATGAGGGTTCTTGGGGATGGAGATTCCCTTCCTCATTCTTAAGTCCCATAGGTTTGATCCTAGAGAATCTGACCAGGGGCGCAGGGAGAGAAGGTACGAAAGAAATTCAATCAGATGTTTTTGGGGGGGAAAGGGAAAAAAAGAATAGGAAGAAAGGGTCGAAGAGGGGAAAAAGAAAAGGGGGGGAAGAAGCAAAGTGAGAGGAGAAAGAAACAAAGGGAAGAGAGGGAGGACAGGCAAAGGATGAAAGTAAAGAAAGAAAACAAAACCACAAAGTTGATCCCAAATGAGACGGTGAGATATTTTAAAGCTTATCCATGCGTTATCACTCGTCGAAGGAAAATTCATTTGCTGAAAGAGCCTGCTTTCGTGCTTTGGGCGGGGTCTCCGAATCCTTTCGACGACCGAAGTTGTGTTGAGGGATTCTAGATGAGCGAATCGAGTGCGTAAAGCCCGCATACAACGGAACCGGGGAAATATACATAAGTAATACAGAAAAGACAGTTCTTTTCTATTATATTAAGGATGTTCTATTCTATTAGATAGTGTTAGTTAGTGAGCTGGCGCGTGAGTCTTTCTTCTCGTCCACAGAGACAAAATGTAAGACGGGCCAACAGTTAATCACGGAAGAAAGGAGGCTCAGCGGAAAGATGTACCAGTAGAGCAAGGAGGCAAACCGCTTTCCAATAATAACAGGAAGGCGGGCAATGCAATGTATTGGGCTTTCAGGGATCCGAATGAATCATCTTTTTCGCGGAGTGAAATCGTTTGCCTGCTAGGCAAGATTAAGGGATAGCAATTTACAAAATTCTGTGGCGGTAGGACAGGGATTCTATTACTAATGAAAATTCTGAGCAAAAGGAAAAAGAAAAGAGGGAAACAGGGGAAGAAGGAAGGAATGTGAAGGGGGGTAGACACACAGAAAATAAGAAAGGAAGGGAAAAGAGAAGAAAAAGAGGCAGAAAAGAAGAGAAGAAGAGGGAAAGAGAGGGTGAGGAAAAGAGGGGAAGCGAGGGAGAAAGAGGAAAAAAAGAAAGAGGAGAAGAGGAAGAAGAAAAAAGAGGGAGAGGAGAAGGGAGAAGTGGAAAGAGACAAAGGAGGAGAGGGGGGGAACAAAGGAGGAGAAAGAGGGGGCGAAGAAAAAAAAAGAAAGGAAAAACAAGGGAAGGGGGGAGAAAAGAAAGAAAAGAGGGGGAAAAGCGGAAAAAAAGGAAGGGGAAGAAAACAGCAGGAAGGAAAAAAAAGAAGAGAGAAAGAGAGGGAGGAAAAAAAAGGAGAAAGAAAATAGACAAGAAGGGGGTGGAGAAAAAAAATAAGGAAGAAAAAAAAAACATAGGAGAAAGGAGGAAAAGGGGAAAAAGGAGGGGACAAAAAGAAAAAAAGGAGAAGAAAAAAAGAAAGGATGAAGAAAAAAAAAAGAGAAGGCCGAGGAAAAAAGGGGAAAAGAAAAGGAAGGGGGAGAAAGAAAAGGAAAGTAAAGAGGAAGGGGGAAATGAGGAAGGGGGGAAAGGAAAAAAAAAAAAAGCAAGGGGAAAAGAAAGGAGAATGAAAGGAAAAAAAAGGGGAAAACGAAATTGGGGGAAAAGAAGAGAAACAGATAGTGAGAAAAGAAAAGGAGAGACAGGGACTCCCGTCGGGCTGAAATCGAATAAGAAGTGGATAACAGGCGGCGCAGGGGGAAGGAAAAAAGGAAGAAGAGAGGTAGAAAAAAAGAGAAAAAAAGGAGGAGAAAAGAAAGGAGGGAAAAGGAAAAAAAAAAGAAGAAAAAAAGAAAGAGAGAAAAGAAAAGGAAGAAGGGAAAGGGAGGCAAAAAAAGAAAAAGAAGAAGAGGGAGAAAAGAAGAGGAAAAAAAAGAGAAAAGGAAAAACAGAAAAGGAAAGAAGAAGAGAAGAAGAAGAAGAAGGAAAAGAAGGGAATGAGGGAAGAAAGAAGGAAACAAAAAAATAGAGGGGGAAGGAGTGGGAGGATGAGCGAAAAAGAATAAAAGAGGAAAGAGAAAGAAAAGAGGGTTGAAAAAAAGAAAAAGAGGAAAAAAAGGAAGAAAAACAAAAAAAGGGGGCAGAACAGGGCGGAGCGTGCAGAAGGAAGGAAGAGAGGAAGGGGAAAGAAGAGGAGGAAAAAGGAAGGAAAAAAAAGAGGGAGAGGAGGGAAAGAAGAGAGTAGAAGAATAGAACAGAAAACAAGGAAAAAGAAGGAAAGAAAAAAAAAAAAGAAAAGAAAAAAGAGGAAAGAAAAAAAAAAAAGAAAGAGAAAAAAGAGAAGCGGAATGGCAAAAAGAAAAAAGATAAAAAGGAGAGAAGGAAAAGGAAAAAGGAAAAAAGGAAAAAGAAAAAAAAGAAAGACAGAAAGACAACACCAGGAGAGCAGAAGGAAAGGAAGAAAAAGGAACCAGGGGAACAAAAAGAGAAGAGAAAAATCAGAGGAAAGAGCGGCAAAGTAAAAAGAGAAGAGGAAAGGAAGAAGGGGAGAGGAAAGAAGAAGGAATGGTGAAGGAAGAGAAAAGAGAAGAAAGGGGGGAGAAGGAGAGAGGATGAAACAGGGAGAAAAGGGTGGAGGAGGCAAGGAGCAAGAAAAAAGAAGATAAAACAAAAAAAAAAAAAAGAAAGGAAAAAAGAGACGAGAAAAAAAGGGAAAAGAGAGAAAGAAAAGGTGAAAGAGAAGGGAAAGGAGAGGAAGGACAAAGAAAAAAGAGAGGACGGGTAAAGAACGAAGGAGTGAAACGAGAAATCAAGAGAAAGGAAAAAGAAGAAAAGGGAAAAAAAAAAGAAAAGAGACAAAAGGGAGAAGAAAGAGGAAAAGAAAAAGTGAATGAGAGGGAAAAAAGGAAGGGAGAAGAGAAGAAAAGGAAAAAGAGGAAAGGGAAGAGAAAAAGGAGGGGAGGAGAAAAGGGAAGAAAGAAAAAAGGAAGACAGAAAGAAGGGAGGGGGAAATGCAAAGAGGGGAAGAGGGAAGAAAAGAAAAAAAGGGGAAAAAGGAAAAAAGGAAGAAGGAAAGTAAAATGGAAAAGGAAAGAAAAGGAAGAGGAAGGAGGAAGGGGGAAAAAGAAGAGGGAAGAAAAAGGAGGGAGGAAAAAAAAAAGGGAGAGAAAAAGAGGAGGAAAAACAGCGAGAAAAAAAAGAAAAAAGAGGGAAGACGGGACGTGGGGGGGAACGAAAAGAAAAAGAAAAGAGAAAGAGGGAAAGAAAAGGAGGAAATGGAGAGGGAGGGAAAAGAAAAAAAAAGGAAGGAAAAAAAAAGCGGGGGAAGAGAAGGCACAAAGGGGGAGGTAGAAAGGAAGTAAAACAAAAGCAGGTAAGGAGGGGGGGGAGAAGAAGAAAAAAGAACAAAAATTAAATGAAAGGGAGAAAGGCGGGAAAAGTTGTGACAAAAATAAAAAGGAAGAAAATTGAAAGG
>NW_026015575.1:0-17031 GCF_020379485.1 Brassica napus
CTATTGAATGTAGCAGACAACAGACGGGGTCGAAAATTGATGTGAATTCGAATAATAGGCGCTAGATAATCGCCGCTATGCCTCATACTGGTGAGCGTTATTGTTTGCTAGTAAGTCAAGGAAGCAATCCCAAATAACTACTCTAGAAAGATCAGAAGTGGTCAGAGCTGGTAATTGTACGTACTTGTAAAGAACTCAACAACGTAAGAATGGGACGATAATACGATATGACGACAATGCCGCAGTTGGTCATTGATCAGAAGGAAATCAAAAGGAAACTCGCGGATTTTGGGTCGATCCCGACGGGAATTGAGACCAATTAACATTTACTACCAATCGTTTCATAGCCTCCTGAAGTTGTATAACGACCTCACTAATCGATAGTTAATAATAGGATAGAATAACAAAATGTATGTGAAAATCAAATTGTTTATAATTAATGATTGTGTATCAAACATAGTCCTTACAATTTTATCATAAAATATAACGGAATTCTAATAATGAATCATAATATTCGTTCTCTATTTTTATATAAATAAAGAAAATTAACATGTTGATGTATATCAAAATTATAGAACAATTAAGGAATTTTAACTTATCATGGGGAAAGACACTATTGCAGATATAATAACCTCTCTAATAAAAAACAAATGCTGACATGAATAGAAAGGAACAGTTTCGGATAGGAATCGACTAACAATCCCGAAAGCATTGTTAAAAATAATGTTACGAGAGGGTTTTTAAATTATCGAAAACGTAATTAACATCGCGGAAAACATCAAATATTTTTGATTTTACAACCCTAATACAAATAGACGAAATAAGAACACGACTCCTATAAACGATTTTAATTTAAAGAGAATCAGCCGACCGGGTCTACGAATCTATTCTAACTCTCAACGAATTCCCCGAATTTTAGGCGGAATAGGATTGTCCTCCTTTCCACTTCTCAAGGTATAATGACAGATCGAGAAGCTCGACTAAAAAGAATCGGCGGGGAAATTTTGTGTTATATCTTGGTCCTCATTCTAATCATCAAAATTGGATATCCGGAACGTAGCTTTGTGAAAAAAAAGGGGGGTGGGTTGTGTAATGACCACCCCCTGCTAAAAAAGGTTAGAATTTTTTACCCCGAATGAAATTAAAGAAAAAATGGCCTTAATGAAAGTTTTCTTATGAATCACTTCCGAACCCGGCTAGGGTCGATTTTGTTTAGATACTAAAGATTTTTTTTATTTTAGGTCATGCTTCTGCAAGGATTCGACCTATTTTTTGTATAGGTATACCTATAGGAGAAAAAGGGGGTAAAAATTTTAGTGAAGTTCTTAGGTATTAAGTTAATCGGGAACAGCCACTTTCTAGACTCCATAACAAGGAGTCAAATAAGTCAGTGTTTTTTGAAATTCAACATCCTTTCACAGAAATACAATTCAAGATTCAAAAAATATCAAGAAACCTTTTTTTCGTCCAACAATAAGTATATTAGAGAATTAAGGAATAACAACTATGAAAGCAGGCTTCCGTTCGTAAAATTGTGAAAGTGTCGGCTAATCCGTAGGAGGGGACGAATTAGTAATTGTTCCACCCGAGGCATAAACAAAGACAGGATAATCTACTAAAGGAAAAGGCACTTTCCAAGCTAGTAAAAAAAGGTCCGTTTTGACATGAATGGATATATCCATATATTCTTGTGAAATGAAAAAATATGGCAAAACCTATATTAAGAATTGGTTCACGTAAAATAACCCGTAGTGGTTCACGTAAAATGTAACGTAGAATACCAAAGGGAGTTATCATGTTCAAGCAAGTTTTCAACAATACCATTGTGGACCGTTACAGATGTACGGGGTCGGGTGATTCTTGGTCCTCCGTCGCGGTACTGGGATTTCAGGGGTACAAGAAGAGAAACACCTTTGCTCTGCTCAAACCGCAGCAGGAAATGCTAGTCGAGCAGTAGTGGATCAAGGTATGCAACGAGCTGAAGTAAGGATAAAAAGGCCCTGGACTAGGAGAGAGCAGAGATGCAGCTTACGAGCTATTCGTAGAAGCGGTATACTTTTAAGTTTCGTACGAGATGTAACCCCTATGCCACATAAGTTGTTAGAACCCCCCCCCTAAAAACGACGTGTATAGAACTAAATAAAGGCGAAAGGTTTCAAGAGAAATAAGGATTCAATGATCTGATCAAATAAAATTACTATGGGTTCGAGAGAAAGTCAAAGTAGCTATCGGACACTACAGTGGAAGTGTGTGTGAATCAAGAAGAGACAGTAATCGTCTTTATTATGGACGCTTTATTCTGTCTCCACTTATGAAAGGCAAGCCGACACAATAGGCATTGCGATGCGAAGAGCTTACTACGTGGCGAAATAGAAGGAACATGTATTACACACGTGCAAAAATCTGAGAACATACCACAATGACTATCTAACATCGTCGGTATTCAAGAATCAAATTGACATGAAAGTTTTAATGAATATTGAACGAGATTGTATTAAAAAGTAATCTATATGGAACGCGCAACGCGCTTATTTGTGTCCAAGGTCCCCGATATATAACTGCTCGAGACATAGTTTTACCGCCCTCTGTGGAAATCGTTGATAATGACACAGCATATAGCTACCTTAAACGGAAACCAATAAATTTGTGTATTGGATTAAAATCGAGAGGAATCGCGGATATAGTTTAAAAATGTCAAATAACTTTGAAGACCGAATTATCCTATAGATGCTGTATTCATGCCTGTTCAAAATGCGAATCATAGTATTCATTCTATGGGAATGGGAATGAAAACAAGAGATTCTTTTTTCTAGAAATATGGACAAATGGAAGTTTAACTCCTAAAGAAGCACTTCATGAAGCCTCCCGAATTTGATTAATTTAATTTATTCCTTTCTACATGTAGAAGAAGAAACGTTCTATTAGAGAACAATCAACATCAAGTTACGTTACCCTTTTTCCTTTCATAATAGATTGTTAACCTAAGAAAAAAAAAAAAGAACTAGCTTTCAATATATTTTTATTGACCAATTAGAATTGCCTCCCGAATCTAATAATTGTCTCAAAAGGTCCAATATACATACATTATTGGATCTTTTTGAATAACAGTCAAGAAGACCTTATCAAAATGGAACATTTTCACATAGAAGATGTGAAAAAATATTAGACATTTTAGAAAAAAAATAAAAAAGCATTAAAAAAAATTTGACTAAAAAGTCAATTTAAAATTGAAGGGATTTTAAAAAACCTTCAACGTAATTTCGATTTTCCAGTCAAACCTATTTTACTTAATAAAATTAATTTAGATATGTATCTAGGGAGAATTCATTTTGAAATGACTACTCCCTAGATACCCACGCCTTTTATTTTACAATTGAATAAATTTAATTAAAAAAGACCTAAAGTTAGAGATTTATCAATTGGTAATGTTGCTCCAATACCTAACCACAGGGCCACCACGGTGCCAATCAAAAAGACGGGTTGTCGCGACTGGACGACGAAATGGATTTTGGAACTTATTAACATTTTCCAAAAAGGGTACGGTTAATAATCCCGCCGGTACTGAAGCCATTAAAAGAACAACACACCCAATAATTTTGTAGGCACTGTACGAAGTATTTGAAATACAGGAAAGAAATACCATTCAGGTAATATTTCCAAAGGAGTTGCAAAAGGATCCGCAGGTTCACCAATCATTGATGGTTCTAAAAACCGCTAAGCCTACGTTACAGGCAAGGGTACCAAAAATGACTACTGGAAAAATATATAAAAGATCATTGGGCCATGCGGGCTCTCCGGTATAATTAGGACCCATACCTTTAGCTAATTTAGCTCGTAATACAGATCATTCAAATCTGGTTTTTTTGTTATTGGGATAGGTGAATTCTTATGGATCCATCCCCCGAGGGAACCGACATGATAATTTTTCCATCATCCGGCTCGAGCAAGAATTAACCAAACTAAATTAATACATACAAAAAATATATAGGTATTCCACAAGTATTTAATATGTAAAAAAGAATTATCCGATTCCAAAGTTATTGCAACTAAAGATTACCATAAATTCCATTCTTACAGGTAAATGCTCAACACCCACGTAAGCTTAAAAGTTGATCATGATTAAGTGCTTTCTGGATCGTCCTCATACCTTATAATTAATCCTTAATCTCAAAAATTATATCGAGATTTTCAAAATACAAAGGATTTACTTGTTACTAATGAAGTCTAACCCCTCTACTCTTCATTAGATCCTGTATTCACTCCGATAGTATCAGAAATCGAGCGAGTCGATGCAGAGGAAAATGAATGCATTTACATACTATTAATTTTTTATTTTTTTAGCTCTTTTTTTAGTAAAAAATAGCTAAAAACATAATCCTGATTATGTTCCATCCCTTAATCTCCTGGATTTTTGGATTTTACGGAGCCCACTCATCCACGACATCGTCGGGTATTATGATCATAGAAAAGATTCTCTTCAAGTGAACCAGCCTATCCCCTGTATGGGGCTTACACAGTGGTTGGAACAAAGACACATTGGTTGTGAATTCCAATGTAGCAGATAAAGTCATATTTCTGCACGGCCCGATCAATAGTTCAGTCACCACTCCCTAATCCATTTTCTCTTCATAGAATTCCCTTCAACTTTTTATGTCAAAAAATAATACAATATTGTGGAGTTTGAAGGGAAATATCCCAATACATGTCTTATTTATTTTTTTAATAATCCTATTTATAGCAATAAAATACGATTGTTCCTTCACCAAGTAATAGATAAATTAGTAATTAAAAATATCTAGAATCTATATTATTTATAAGGGACCAGAAATACCTTGCTTACGTATCATTAAGAAATGCATTAACATAAATACAGCCGTAAGAAGAGGTAATACAAAAGTGTGTAAACTATAAAAACGAGTCAAAGTGGATTGTCCAACACTAGCACTTCCGCGTAATAATTCTACAAGAGGCGATCCTATTACCGGAATAGCGTCAGGTACACCTGTTACAATTTTGACTGCCCAATAGCCAATTTGATCCCAAGGTAAAAATAACCTGAACACACCAAAAGATGCGGTCAATCATACACCCAGAAACCCCACCAGTAACCCAAGTTAATTCGCGAGGTTTTTTAAAACCACCGGTGAGGTATACACGAAATACGTGCAGGATCATCATTAGGACCATCATACTTGCCGACCATCGAGAACTGATCGGATTAACCAACCAAAGTTAGCTTCATCATTATATATTGAACAGAAGCAAAAGCCCAGTAACAGTTGGACGGTAATAAAAAGTCATAGCAAATCCCGTAGCTACTTGTACTAAAAACAAGTAGGGTAATTCCTCCTAGACAATAAATATGTTGACATGCGGAGGAACATATTACTAGTTATATCGTCTGCAATCGCTTTAAATCTCAGACGTTCTTCGAACCAATCATAAACTTTATTGAGATAGGTAAACCAAGGTCCTCCCCCCCAAGAACTGTATATGAGAATTTCATCTCGTACAGCTCAAACAAAAAAAAAGACCCAAATACTGATTGAAACGGATATGGAATATAAAGTTTTTAAACTTCTCTCTCATTCAATATTATTTAGAGTCAAATGCGAAAGCTCTTCTTTGTGGTTAAATGCCAAAAACTCAAGTCAGCTCATACGTCTTTATGTTGTGTTGATCGTTACAGGCTCTTGAATCTTCTAGATTACCTACCGTTATTGTCTTTTTTAGTTGGTATTTGTATGGAATGGGAATACGGATTTCTTCTTGTTTTCTTTATTATTGATAGGAATTTTCTTGTTAAGACCCTACTTATTAATTGAAACCTCAGATCATACGAAAACCACGATAAATCAATGAAACCTCAAAAAGTCCAAAGTTCACTGAGTGAGAACCATTGGATCATCACTTATTCAATAAAAAAAAAAGAGCTATAATGATTAAAAAACATAAAAATACAAGAAGCGTTTGTCCTTTGATCTAAATAAGAAGTTTAAAAGCAGAAAAAAATTGATTTATGAAAATTTATAAGATAGAACGGAAAGAAGTCCGGCTACGAGGTCTAAGTATTAAGTATGATCATAGTTCGAAAACTTTGGTGATCTATTTGATCTATTTCGTGCTCCAGATACTCGAATGAATATCCGACGAAATAAAACCATCTTGATAAAGATGACAGACCCCCTTCTCTGTACTATCCATAGGGTCAATTCTAACAAGTCACACACTCATATTCCGGAATATACAATGCAGAAAAAAATTTCGCGGTCGAACTACCAAAGGAGAATAGGTGCAAAATTTAGACCTACATACTTTACTTTTTTGTATCGAACAAAAAGCTAGCACTTCAAGATTCTTCTCAGTCTAATTCATTGAAATTCCATCCAGTAGAACAGAGGAATTATAAATCTCCAAAATAATAGATAGGAATACCGCAAATAGTGCCATTGCAACACCCATCAAAGGGGTCGTTCCCCATCCAGGAGCTACTTTAATTACCATATTCAGAATTCAACGTTTCAATAACTTCCCTACAGTAGTGCTTCTTGGACCAGATCTAGAACTATCTTCAACAGTTTTGTGTAGCATAAATCTATTTTGTATTCATTACGATCTGTTGACTTTGTATACCATTCCGTTGTAAATAAACGATCTTAGCATAGATCCATTGTGGTCTTTCAATTATATAAATAATGGAAACAGCAACTCTAGTCGCCATCTTTATATCTGGGTTACTTGTAAGTTTTTACTGGTATGCTCTATATACTGCCTTTGGGCAACCCTCTCAACAACTAAGAGATCCATTCGAGGAACACGGGGACTAGTTGACGTAATCAGGCCTCCAAATAGTTGGAGGCTGATTACGTCAATGAAAGAAATGAAAAATTATTTCATTTTTTAGTTGAAATTGTAGGCGGTTCCCGAAAAAAAAATAGCGAAAAAAATGATCCCTAAAGTCGATACTAAGAGAAATGTATAAACCAATGCTTCCATAAATTTGATCGTGGTTTACAATTATAGCTTTCATACCTGTTTGTTTATGTTTACTGAAGGAGTATACCTCCGGATAAAGAACAAAAAAGAGTCAAAGAAACGGCAGCGATTTAAATCAAGATTCCTACAGTACCCTACCTATTAAATGAAATCAAAAAAATCGCAAACAGAAACTAAAAGAAAAAAGCAATGTGCATTTGCATCAAGACTGCTTGTCTTTTTGTAGTTGGATCTCCAAGTTTTTGGGAATCCCCAAATTCCCCTCCACCTGAGCATCCAAATCTGGATCAATACCAGCAAAAAACATCTCTGAAGAGGGTTCTAGAACCATGCCAAATGTGGTCCAAAGAAGAAAAGTAGAGCAAACGAAGCATGCCCAAAAGTAGAACCAACCTCTTGGACTGCTACGAAAAACACCATCGGATTTCAAAGTAGCACGATCTAATTCAAAAATCTCACCCAATTGAGCCCGTCTAGCATATTTTTTCACAGTTGCGGGATCACTATAACTTACTCCATTGAGTTCACACCACCCATAAAACTCAACAGTTACACCTACTTGTTCGACACTATATTTAGATTCTGCCCTTCTAAAACGGGACGTCGGCTCTCCTAACAATTCCGTCTCCGTCTACCAAAACAACCGGAATGTTTCAAAAAAAGTAGGAATACGGCGTACAAAAAGTTCACGCCCTTCTTTATTTCTAAAGACGGGTGTCCTAACCATCCAACAGCTATTCCATCCCCATTGTCCATTGAACCCCCGCTCGGAATAATCCCCCTTTGCTGGATTATTACCAATATAATCATAAAAAGCTAATTTTTCAGGAATTTATAGACCAAGCTTCTGATACACTTTGATTTTCAGCTAGTCCGGCACTAACTCTTCGATATATTTCTTGTTGAAAAGTATCCCTGATCCCATTGATAACGAGTAGGACCAAATAATTCGATGGGAGTAGTTGCAGAACCATACCACATAGTTCCAGCAACAATAAAAGCTGCAAAAAAAGACAGCAGCAATACTACTGAAAGGACGGTTTCATCTATTTCCCATACGTAATCCTTTGTATAGACGTTGAGGCGGACGAACACTAAGATGGAATAAGCCCGCTAATAGACCCAACGTCCCTGCTGCAATATGATGAGAGGCTATTCCCCCTCCCGGAAACAAAAGGGTCAAAACCCTCCACGCCCCACGCCGCGATTTACGGTTGGACCTTTCCGGTAGTCCATAAGGGTCGGATACCCATATTCCAGGACCATATAATCCTGTTACATGAAATGCGCCAAAACCAAAGCAAGCCACTCACTAAAGAAATAAATGAATTCCAAAATCTTGGGCAAATCCAAAGAAGGTTTTCCTGTACGTTCATCACAAAAAATTTCTAGATCCCAATATACCAAATGCCAAATAGCTGCCAAGAAGCACAAGCCAGAAAACACGATATGTGCTGCGGCTACCCCTTCGTAACTCCAAAGACCCGGATTCGTTATAGTCCCTCCTGTAATATTCCAACCGCCCCATGAATTGGTTATTCCTAAACGAGTCATGAAAGGTATAACGAACATACCTTGTCTCCACATTGGATCAAGAACAGGTCGGAGGGATCAAAAAACAGCTAATTCATATAGAGCCATGGAACCGGCCCAACCAGCAACCAGAGCAGTATGCATTATATGAACCGAAAGCAAACGACCGGGATCATTCAATACACATATATGAACACGATACCAAGGCAAACCCATGGAAATACCCCTTTATCATGAAAAATAGACACTATGTAACTTTATTGCATTGGAAAAAACTATGTTACGGACCCCCCCTTTTTAGGTGTAATTATTCGGAGAAAGGATTAATATTTGGTCTATTCTGTTAGTAATAATGGAACAATTCGATTCATAGGAAAAAAGGGAAGCGGATCTATTCGTATATCCGATAAGTACCAATACGCAATGGGGTGAATCCTATGTTATATGAACCAGATAGCTATTGTTGTTCAGAAGCCCGTTCGTAACAAGTTTCCTTAATTTTTATTCATTCTCTCTTACTTTACTTTTATTTTATATTTTATTTTAGCTTATTCAACTTCTGTATTAAATATGATTAATTTAAATTGATTAATATAATAAAGTAGGAAAAAAAGGATAATATGATAAAAAATGAAAAACCCAACCCCCAGTCTTACGTTTCCACATCAAAGTGGAAATAGAGAACTTCATTCTCTTCTCTTTTTTTTTCATTTCATGCTATTGGCGTTCCAAAAGTACCTTTTCGAAGTCCTGGAAGAAGGAGAATACATTTGGGTTGACATAGTGCACTTGTCAAGATTATTGGGCTATAGGGGATTTTTCCCCACCTCCCTCGATCGAGATATCCTCTGTTTTCGCTCAAAAAGATTGATTGAATTATCAAAATTTGTAACGCGAAGCGCGAAAAAATAAATTAGAATTAAATGCAGGGAGTATTTAGATTGATATTAGATTATCAAAATTTTTTATGGTTTACGTGATCGGACTAATAAAATTAAGTTCTCCAGGCCCGTTTAGCAAAAATCCAATTGATAATTAATATATAATATTATTATAATTACTACTTTAATATGATATGAATATGATATCAAAATTATGATAAAAATTCTATTAAAAATATAAAAAAATACAAAAAATTGAAACAGGTGATCTAAAACTGTTGATCAAATAAAATAATATAATTAAAAATTATTGACTATTTGACAGAAGACTGTGAAAGAAATGATTTGAAAAAAAAAGAAGGAGTAGTAAAAAAAAAAAGACGGGTATTTGGTTCATTTGTCCTATATGTGCAAATCAAAATCGGGCAAATTTTTTTTATCCTTTTACGCGGAGTAGAGCATAAACCTAAAAAAACGGAATAAAAAAAGGAAGAAGCCCATTCATGAAACAAGAAAAACCATCCCATTTCAACTGAATCTCGATGAAAAAAAATATCAATGAATCAAGTTAGTCTGACAGGCCTAATCAATCGTTTTATTATTTTATTATTAGGATTAAATATCTAATAAATAAAAGGGGCCAAAACTTATTATATTTTTTTCTTTTACTTTTAAAAGGAAGCAAGCCCTTCCCTTATTAAGTTAGAAAGAAAAGCCTTCTCTGGAAAAAAAGGGGGGGTTGGAATCGCACATTGATTTTTTAACAATTTTTGTTGAACCGTATGCATCAAAAGGTGCCTGTACGGCTCCTAAGGAATAAAATTTATCCTAATCAACCGACTTTATCGAGAAAGATTGTTTTTTTTTAGGCCAAAGAGGTTTAATACCGAAATCTCGAATCAACTTATTAGTCTTATGATATATCTCAGTATAGAAAAAGGATACCAAAGATCTTTATTTGTTTATAAACTCTCCTGGTGGATGGGTAATATCTGGAATGGCTATTTATGATACTATGCAATTTGTGCGACCCGAGTGTACAGACAATATGCATGGGATTGGCCGCTTCAATAGCATCCTTATCCTAGTCGGAGGAGAAATTACCAACGTATAGCATTCCCTCACGCTTGGCGCCAATGAGTTTTTTTATTTTAGAAAAAATACTATGCCTTCGCCCTCGGAATATGAATTAGTTAAGTAATAATAGCATGGCACTTCGAATTCGATATGAAATTTTTTAGATAAAAAAATTAGATTATATATTGAAAGAGTAGTATGGGATAAGAAAGGGTATTTAAAATGATATCTTCCCTATTCGGGCACATCCCAGCGTCACAACTTTGTTTTCACACCGGAAGCTTATTTACAAAAAAAAAAAAAAGACACTTTGGGATTGCTGAATCATAGACGGATCAAAAAAATGATATATAAAGCAACGGAACCATCATAGTATTTTTTTAACTCCTACAAAACAAAAAAAAGGATGGTAATTGGATCATTTATGGATCCGCGTATAATGAACCTATCTTTGTTTTCTTTCGCCGCAAAGGAAAGGTCAAAACGTAAATTCCATTCTAGAGCCGTATGCAACGCACAAAAAAAGCCTGTACGGTTATTCAAATTTCTCTGTTTTTTGGTTATCTCGCCTCATTCTGCGAAAGAGAAAAGGCTTTTCTATTATATCATCAGGGTAAAATGATCCATCAACCCGCGAGTTCGTTTTAGGAGGCACAAACGGGAGAAGTTATCTTGGAAGCGGAAGAACTACTAAAACTTCGCGAAACATCACAAGGGTTTATGTACAAAGAACGGGCAAACCTATAGGGTTGTATCCGAAGACATGAAAGGGATGTTTTTATGTCAGCAACAGAAGCCCAAGCTCATGGCATTGTTGATCTTGTAGCGGTTCAATAAAAATAGGAGCGATTTCATGCAAATCTACCACTGCTAATTTTAGATCTTTTTAGATTAAAGGTTTAGTTTCATATCTCTTCAATATATTTTTTTTTATATTGAAGAGAATCTTGAAGAGAAGTAATTCAGAATTAGCCGGTTAGAACCCATCTAACCAGCCCATTATTTATATGATCCGTATGCCAACCATTAAACAACTTATTAGAAATACAAGACAGCCAATCCGAAATGTCACAAAATCCCCAGCGCTTCGGGGATGCCTCAGCGACGAGGAACATGTACTCGGGTGTATGTGCGACTCGTTTAGATCATAGACTGAAACACAAAAAGGAAATTCTTTTTGAAATATCAAGGATCAGTACCTGTTAATAAAATAGAATGGAGGAACTCGATTCATTATTTCAAAAAGATAGATCATTTCATATTTCTATTGTGTCTGAAACTTATGGTTTACATTGGTGCAAATCCAATCAACTCCATTTTTAGAAACCCCCAATGATAACAAATGGTTATCAATTAAGCGGGGGAAATCCCATTTTTATTAAAAAGATTCCACTCTTGGAAAAAAAAACGGACTAACAGGGTAAATGACCAAATCAATTTTAAATAAAATACCCGTTACTGTATAAAGTGGATCTCATTGTGAAAGATCTATTACTGGAATATTAATGGGGTAGAGCCAAAGAATGTGAATTGTACAAGTTACCAATAGTATTGATTAATTAAAAGAAGGAGCTCCGGTGTATAGAGAGGACCTCACCGTTTTAGAAGTAACCATAGAAACGAAGGAACCCACTATTTATCCATTTCTATTTACTACTTTTTGTAGTTATTCTATTTTTTTTTATATCAAGTACCAAGGCAATTTATCCTTTCAAAGCAAAGGAAAATACCTAGCCAAAAATAGTGGTGGGGAAGGTTAGAGTAGCAAAAGCCATTGGAATTTTTTTATACATTGGAATAATTCGTTTGGGTTATTAATGACTAGTAAAGGGGAAAAGAATAACTAAAACTAAAAAGAAGTAGTTATTCATCAAAGTTTGATTTATTCAATGACTAGAATTAAACGCGGATATATAGCTCGAGGCGTAGAACAAAACTTCGTTTATTTGCATCAAGCTTTCAAGGGGCTCATTCACGACTTACACGAACTATGACTCAACCAGAGAATAAGAGCTTTAGTTTCGGCTCGTCGGGATAGGGGTAAAAGAAAAAGAGATTTTCGTCGTTTATGGATCACTCGAATAAATGCCGTAATTCACGAAACGGAGGTATTCTATAGTTATAACCGATTCATACACAATCTGTACAAGAAGCAATTACTTCTTAATCGAAAAATACTTGCACAAATAGCTCTATTAAATAGGAGTTGTCTTTATACGATTTCAAATGAGATCAAAAAAATGAGGGGATTGGAAGAAATCCACTAAAATATTTGAAATAGAGTTCTTAAGTAGAATAAGCTCGGGGAGGGTAGAGTAGAAATTAGTATTATAAAAAAAGTCGTCAAACAAAACGAGGGTATATAGTCGCTAAAAAAAGACTTATTCTTTTTCTTTTCGACGATTCTTTTCTTTTTTTTTTTTTTTTATGACAGAAACAGACGTAACAATCAAATTTTGATTCTTGATTGGATTTGTCGAACAAAAATTTAACCTCTTTTTTAATCCTTCAGATTAGTTATTTCATTGAAGAATAAGTCTATTTTTTTCTGGTTCTAAGGCTAGTAGTTCTAGGGGGTCGACTCACTTCTTTCAAATTGTTTCTGATTATTAAGAAAGGTAACAAAGAAAAATACGAGCTTGTTTTATAGCCAATATAATTAATCGTTGTTGTTTTAAAGTTACTCTATTCACCCGTCTAGATAATATTTTTCCTTGTTCACTATAAATCGACTAATTAAACTCATGTTTCTATAATCATTCGATCCCCCGATTGATCGGGGGCAAACGCCGACGAAAAGATCGCTTGGATTTAGTAAAAGGTCGCTTAGATTTATTCATAATTTTTATTCCTTACCTATAAATCCTATTTTGATCGGATCAAATAAAAACGATTGCTATTTCTATATAGGATAGAGTTCTTTCTATATAGAATTAAGAATAGGATTTGATTTCTTTCTATGTTTTATTTGTTTATATTTATATATTGTAATAATACGTAGATACTCTCATTATTCCTGTTCTTAAAATAAAATTTGACATACAGCGCATCAATTTTATCTATTTCTTAATTCCCCATGAATTGTATGTTTATAACAATAGGGACAGAATTTTCTCAATTCCAATCGACTAGGAGTGTTATGCCGATTCTTTTGAGTAATATATCTGGAAATTCCGCCGATTCTTTCTTAATATCATTTCGACACAACTGGTACATTCCAAAATAATTGTTACTCGAACATCTTACCTTTGGCCATGAAACCTCCTTTGGATTTATGATTCACCCCAATCTTCTATTTTAATTTTAGGGTCCATAAAGAACAAGAACAAAAAAAATAGAAGCTGTTAATTAACTCAAAAAAATGTCTTAAATATTTCGTTGCAATGAATATTATTAGTAATTAAATAAAAAGAAAATAATAAGTAATAATAATGATTTTTTGAAACTATATTTCAAATCTTTGTACAGTATTTTTTTTTAAGTATCTCGTAGGATACTCTTTCCCTAGCAACACTTTTTTTTTAATTGGATCCTGACCCTCGTTTAGGACTTTCGGACCTCCGCCCCCCTTTTTTTTTCTAATTCTTTTTTAGAATAAAAAAAAAGGGGGGGTTATTCCCCGATCGTTGATCGTATCTCTAAATTTTTTTATCCTTTCTGATGTTAATAACTAGAATTAAAAAGGGAAATTTAATGCATCTGGAAATAAACGATTAATCTCTATTAATAAACCTGCTAACGAAACGACCATAGAGTACTTAGTACCGGTGCTACGGAAAGATATGTTTTTAGATCTCGCATTTGAAATCCCCTCCTTCTTTCTTCTTATTGTATTACAATATATATAGTAATATATATAACTATAGATACATGTAGTAAGAAGTTCTTGTATTTGTATATGTAACCCCCCCTTTCAAAATTAGAATTGAAATATTGTCTACTAGAACGATCTTATAGATTCCATTTTCAAATGGAAACGCCTTTTATGTAAATTTGAAATTGATAGGATTTGCCTAAAAAAAAAAGTAATTTTTTTAATTATATTTATATATATGTTTGTTATCTGATATGAAACAAAAAAAAAAGAAGGATGTGGAAAACAAGATAGGAATTGTTTACAATGACACTGTAAACCAATCGAAAGGATGTAGCGCAGCTTGGTAGCGCGTTTGTTTTGGGTACAAAATGTCACGGGTTCAATCCTGTCATCCCTACCCTAATTACTGCTCAGAAGAGCAGTAACGAGGAATCCATTTTAGATTTATCTTTTTTTAATAAAATTGGACATACATATAATTCTGATTTTATGATATACTATGATATAGTATATACGTACAAAATCGATTCGAGTTAAAGAATGTCCTCTTTCTAGCCTTTTCGTTTTTTTATAAAAACAAGAAAAGCGCTCTTAGTTCAGTTCGGTAGAACGTGGGTCTCCAAAACCCATGTCGTAGGTTCAAATCCTACAGAGCGTGATGTCACTCTTGTTTATTAGATTGTGTCAAAATTCCACTGTTCGCAAATAATTGAGCAGCAATCTGAATCGACCTCCCGCATATGAAAGCAAGAAGGAGGTCAGTCAAAAAAAGAGATGTTAATTAATCAAAAGTCCAACTGATCACCACGTCTGTATTGTAAATAAGCAGTTACGAATAATCCAGCCAAAGTAATAGGAATTAGACCTAAGACGATTCCAAATAAAAAACTTCAATCATTTCAATTTTATTTTGTTTTCATTTTTGAAAGGGAGAAAAGAGAGGTACTATCTATTCCTAGCTCTTAATCTGTATTGCCGACGAATCTCAATGACCAAATTGGGTAATTAACACGGTAAGGAACTATCGAACATATGAAATACCATATAAATCTTTTTTGATCAAAAAAGATTCATTCATTAAAAATTTCAAAAGTCGTATTTTGCTTAGACAATAAATAGAACTGAGGTTATAGTTAAAGGCTGCTAGTAGAAAACCGAAATAACTAGTTATAGTAGGCATGAAGGGACTCAATAAAATATGTTTTTTTATACATATGTTTCTAAAGTACTTCCCGAAGTTTCAATAAAAAATTTTTTAAAGTAAAGATAGATACAAATACTAGTTCCAAGAATCAAAAAATTAAATTGAAAATTTGTGAGTTATCAGCATTATCGGTGGTATGAACAAAAATAGAGAAAAAGAAAAAACGAAATTCATCGTCTTTGGCATCTGCACCATCTCAGGATTCAGAATTCACGTAACTGATTCATTGAAAAACTCTTTAAGAAATTAATAAGAAAAAATAATACATAAAAAATAACTCTATTATATAACTTTCAGTTAAAACATAGAACTTTTTTGAATAAACATGTAAAAATTTTTAAAAAAGTTGTTTGATTCTTTTTTTTTTAAGTGACCTTAGAACCTAGAATATGCCCCCTTCTACATTTATTCAAATTGAAATAAATTCAATTTTGAATAAAGTAGATTAATATAGTAGAGCAGTTTTTCTTATTTATCTATGAAATTAAACCAAAAAGCAGTATCCTACACGGAGAACGAGATCAGTCAAAAAAAGAGTTATTTATTTTAACTAGATTTTAAAAACTTGTAATTAGCAATTTCTATTATCGTTTCCTTTCTGGTTTTAGGTTTTTTTCTTTCGATATTAGATAGAAATAGAGTGAAAAACCCATCATCTTTGTAGAGTTAAAGAAAGAAAAACCTTTAAATTGAATACAACAAACAATGCACGCATTCCAAAGATTTAGTATTATTATTTTTTTATTATTTGTTGTTCTTTTGAATGATCCAAAACTATTCTTCCTTCTTCTGTTACTGGATTAATTCCTTAAAATAAATGAAAATAAAAAGCAAAAACGGGGGGGGTCACATTATCATTACAAAAAAATATCTTCTACAATTATGCATATGCAACAAAAATGAAATTGATGGTTTTGGATTCAATTGACTTGGGACAATATGAATTTCCTTAATGAATTATTAGAATTAGAAACCACCCTCTTGAATTTTCATTTTATCTAATCTTTAGTTTATTTCTAGTCCAAAAAATAAAGGATCAAAGCCCCTATAGATTACAGATACAGGAATTTGAAGAAGTGGAACATGGTTATACATCGACAAGCAAAAAAAAACGAAATAAAATTATCTAACACTTCAGTTCTATACAATTCAAATTGCGTTGCTGTGTCAGAAAGAAGGATAGCTATACTGATTCGGGTAGACTTCTAAAAATACCCTTGTACTTATTGACGATCTCACAAAGATGTAATCTCAGTGAATTTGAATTACTGATTCATCTTTTGACAGAATCGATTCCCTACAAGAAATCTGGAGTTCAGTATTGTCTGGAAACACAGGAGAACGTTCTTTTGCTGATATTATTACCAGTATTCGATACTGGGTCATTCATAGCATTACTATACCTTCCCTATTCATTGCGGGCTGGTTATTCGTCAGCACACCGGTTTAGCTTACGATGTGTTTGGGAGCCCTCGTCCAAACGAGTATTTTACAGAGAGCCGACAGGGCATTCCATTAATAAC